>NW_024382335.1:0-6928 GCF_016835505.1 Polypterus senegalus
GGGGGCCCCGGTATGTGAGGCTTAGTTCGGTGGTTTACTATTTATTTATACATTTCTCTTGTAAAGTTCAGCAAAGAAGTCTCTTCACGAATATTTATTTATTGTTAGCTTTTTGTCCAAAAATTAAGAAAGAATTAATTGTTTTTTTTTAGCTCATAGTTTAAACCTAGAAAATAATTTGAAGACAGTTTATTCTACAAGAAGTCAGAAAAGATGAAATGATAATGAAACATTTATGAGTAGGCTAACATGGTTTTCATTAACTTTGTCATTTTTCTAATTTACAAATCACATCCTGGTCGTCACTCCACTCTTGTGTTTTCCTTTCAACAGCTTCATCGTTGTGTGTCCTTCTAACCCGATCGTCACTATGTGGGTGAAGATGTGGTCCTGCCAGCCTCCCTCTCACCAGGCGCTTAATGCTGAGGCCTTTCAAGTGAGGTGGTTTACAATGACATCAGCACCAGAGCTGTTATACATGATTAATATCAGGATACAGAGTGACACAAGAAAAGAACTCTCGAGCTGACAACCTCAAGAATAAGCAGTGTCTCTAATAATCAAGAAATATCCGTGTTTCAGATGATCATCTCTACAGTGTCTTGTATCTCTAGGACAAAGAAGAGGACTCAGGTCTCACCTCATGTTGAAGGTCAGGTGCATTTGGCATTTCATTTTGTTTCTAGTTGTATTATGGGATGGCAAATGTGACTCAGTGGCTAGATCTACTGCCTGATAAGTCCATGTCCACTTTCCATAGAACACTTGTTGTTTCAGTGTAGAGTTTGCACTTCTACCTCCTCATCAGGTTGACTTTTCTTCTGAGTTTTATGATTTTCCTTTCAAATAGAAAGAGCGTATAATTGGGTTAACTGGTGATGTTAAAAGTCGGAATGAGTGACCAGGGTCCTATGATGAGATAAGGAAGATAATAATAATAATAATATTTAATAATGAAACAATTTATTCATATAGTACATTCCTCCTTATCAAAGCTCTTCACAGAAAGAACAACAGGAATATAGCTGAAACAAACACTAAATAAAGACAAATACAGAATATACAAAGAACTGAAGTAAAATAAAAGTTGACAAACCAGAATAAAATACAAAAATACCATTAAAAATAGAAAACCTTGAATCAGTAACATTGTGATACAAACAAACATCATCTCAGGTGGTCCTGCAGCCTGAAACTCTATAAATGATATAAGGTGTATAACTAGATATGCTAAAACATAACAGGTAAGTAATAAACAGAGAAGATTATAAACATAACATACATAGAGACACAAACAATGAAATATACACAATTATAATATTTAAAAATCACCAGAAGACACAGATGGTTAAACTACACCTAAAGTGGGTTAAGACCCTGTCTAAACTTGACACTGGATACCATCAGGTGGGACATCAAGTGGGACACAGGACACCTGAGAAGCCTCCCAGCACAGACAGCATGCCGAGGTGGGTCAGAGGTCAAAGGTGCTGCTCCTCTGGTTTGTAGGACTGTTGAGGTGACAAACTCCTCAGGTCCAGGCCAGTAATATTTCAATAGCTGGTCTCTTTATTTATGAGTGTGAGAGACATTCAAAAATGTCCTCAAAGTCTCAAACCTGCCAACTTACCTCAGTTGGTCCCAAACATTTCAAACTGACACTCTGCCAAGGTTCATTAAATATAAGCAATAAATAAAATGATCAGAAACAAGTCAAACAAAATAAAATCAAAGCCTGCACTCCAAACTAAAACAACCAAATTCCTTTATTTGAGCAGTTCATTCCTAACCGTATGCCATGTCAGCTGATGTTAAAGTGTTTCTTCTTCTTCTCTTCACTGATCTTCCACTCTTTTGTGTTTCATTAGTTTTAGGTGCTCAGCCCTCCATTTCTTGAGCTCCACTGAAGGCCAGAAGACCCGACTGGAGTGCAGCGCTGAGAAGTGGAACCCCCAACCAGAAGTCACCTGGAGGGACATGAATGGGGCAGGCGTGCGTCACAGTCCACAATAAAGTCAGGCGGGACTCCGAGGGTCTTCTGAGAGTGAGCAGCGTCCTCCCGGTGAAGGAGAGTACACGTGTTCAGCTGTCTGATGAAAGTAAAGCACCAAAGCCAGACTGGCACTCCGGACTTGGCATCTACAGTACGTCATTGAATAGTGTGGCACTAGCAGCATTGACACTTTATTTTTACACAGAATGTGGCACTAAAGCACATATTTGTAGATCAGCTCTAAAAGCTAGGCTCCCATTTACTAATTACCTGGAAAATCAATGTAGTAACTAATTTAGTGTTAAACGATGTGCCATATGCACATTAAAAGAAAAGATCCATAAGTGGAAATGAAATATGAATAAGAGTTGGAACTTTGAAATACAGGAATTCACATCACCACACACCGTGAACAAATCTACAATGTCAGGTACAGTTGGCTAGCAGTGCGACTTCGAGACAAGGCCATCGTGAAAATAGAAAAATAGAAAATTCAGTTGTGACTCAGTCTAGGAGTGGACCTCCATATATATCTGTGTCACGTGATTCAAAGAAATGAAAAGTAAACGTGTAGATTAAAAGCGTAGGAGACAAACACTGGAGGAGACGACACTGAGTGGACATTAATGGAGGTGAGATACTGGATAATTGATGATGGAGAACGAGAGGGCTGATGGACACGCTGATGACATGGCTGTGAAGGTGTGTTTGGTCAGGCTCCAGCTACAGGGCACATCATCTGTGGTGTAAATGCAGGGTCTCATGATGCTCCCCTTAGCATGAAGAGTCCCACTTGATGGATTCTTCTGTGTTTTCCTCACCTGAACCTCATTCCTGTCTCACAGACTCACACGTCTTCCTCTCATTTTGCAGGTTTCTCCCCAGGGGTCTCTGGCTGGTTGGTGGCTTTCTGCGTCTTGTTGGTTCTTTGTTTAGTGGTGACTTCCCTGCTGGTCATTCAATGGAGAAGAATGAGAGGTGAGGACAGAAGATCTCACTCGACATCAGAACAGACTGACTGCTCAGTAAATGGTAAAGTTATTCATAAATAATTCATCTTTATATTCTTTTTTGTCTTCAATAGAAACAAACACCAGATATGATTCAATAGGTGAGTACAGTTTGATTTCAGTTACTTTGTGCTTTTACTGTCATCGGTGAATCCTGAGGCGTGTCAGTCAGTTTGTATTTTGATCACACAATTCACAGTTAGCGGCTGTAGGGTCACATTGGAAATCCACTGACAATGGAAGGACAGCAGACTGTCCACTGGAGACATCATACCAGGAGCTGACCTGGAGTTTGAGATGCTGTGGGCTGACAAACCTAGCGTCACGGTGCTCGTGGTGCAAATGGCTCCTCCATTCACATTTAGTCCTCTCTCTGGTCATGAGTCAGCACAGGGCTGTAGATATGAGACACTCTGATCAAGGACTGGTCTGATGAGCTCGACTTTCTGATTTACCTCTTTCTACTTGGCCACTGCTCATCTGTCTCCTGTGATGGTGAGGTGGCTTCTCAGAAGTCTTCAGAGTCCATGAATATCTGAGCAGTTCAATTAGTAGAAGGCCTTGAGTGACTGAATAAGCGTGAACTGGTCAGGAAATTCAAATGAGATCAGGCCGGCCAGCCTGAATGTGAAGAGAGACGATTTGAAAATGGTCAGCATTGAGCCAATGTGGCCCACGTTCAGTGAAGTCTTCTGTGTCTCCTTTGTTTGGTACTTCATGTGTGAATAGGAAGGAAACAAAAACAATAAAAATAAACAGCTTTTAAATTTATTTTATGATTTTGAATTAAAATTCATTCATCTGTTTCTGATTCCAATTAACGGGAGCAGAGAGTTGACACATGACAGTAGAAATCCATTTGTAAGGTGCCAGTCTGTGACTCACACTCACACACAACACACAACCCCACACACACACTCACACACACACACACACACACACACACTCACAACACACACTAATACTCTTAACATATTTATTGTTCTTTGCAATAACAGCGCAGCAGAAAGCCACCTGCAGACAAGCAGCATGCTTAATATAATAATAATAATAATATATATAATAATAATAGCACATTTGTTTTAACACACTTTTCTTGAACCAGGGTGCAATAAGGCAGAAAGAAGAATAAAAAGTATAAAGAAGCATAAATACCCATTACAACTTCTAGGGGGGCCAGCAAACCAGCAAACGGGGCCCGAAACAAACCGGGCAGGGCCAACCCACACAAGCAGTAATTAACAAAGTAAAAACCAATTTGACATCCAGTAATAATCCCAACAAAGCAGGAATCAACAGAACTCATTGTTCTGTCAAGTTCTCATCCCATGACTTGAATTTCCTCCTGCAGGACAAAGCCAACAGAATGGAGGGTCTGACAGGCCACAGATGTGATGAGAGGCTGTGCATGGACTTCTTTGTGTGTTAGATGAGGTTTTAAATGCGTGTTTGTGAGCAGAGGACCAGTGCAGTGGCGCAGTACAGGGGTGATGTGACGGTTCAGTGACGTATGGGTCAGTCAGGGAGCACAGTTTTGCACACACTGGAGCTTCTTAAGAGAATTTGCTGGTAGACCAAAGAAAGAGCATTGCAATAATCTCCCAAAGATGAAGGCCTTAGATG
The DNA here is from genome assembly GCF_016835505.1 of Polypterus senegalus. NCBI lineage: Eukaryota > Metazoa > Chordata > Cladistia > Polypteriformes > Polypteridae > Polypterus > Polypterus senegalus. Next base: position 4,627 of record NW_024382335.1, read on the forward strand.
AAGACATGAATACTCTTTTCAAAGCAGATAGTAACAGAAATATTCAGGGTCCTGCCATCTTGTGCTGATGAAACAAATACATTTTAGTAATGTTTTTAATTGTGCATCAAACGTGAGCTGACTGTCATAAATAACTCCAAGGTCACAGAACATTAATGGTAGGTGATAACAGAATTCTATCAACAGATGAACTCAAATGATTTATTTTTGTACAGAAGAAAAGGACCATTAAAGAACCTCAGTCATTAAGCAATTTGATTGAAGGACGTCTGTTGCACCCTTGACTTTGTTTCATGGAGTCAGTTTGTGAGGAGAGTAGTGGTGAAGTTTACCCCAATATGGATTTGAGTGTCATCAACGTAACAATGATCTCCTAAATCGTACATCTCTGTCATTTCCCCTAAGGTTACATATAAATATGGTATCGTATGTAGCATTATGTCACCTGAAAAGTCTTCACTTGTGACAATGTCCCTAGTCAACCTCAAAGCAGACATATTGCTGTATATTTGTGGCCACTAGGGTGCCCAGAGCTCTGAACAGCAGATACAACCCGTCAGACACCACGGAGGATAACATAACATGTTTATTACATGACAACACCTCACAACTCTTACTTTAAACAATACGTCAAATAAGTGCTTTATTGTCCTCCCTCTGCTCCTCCTTAGTGGTGTCATCCTCTTCCTCCCAACTCTGACTCTCCAAGTGAAGAGCGCTCTCTTGTATGTTGGACCTGGTGTACTTCTGGTGTCATGACATTGCATTCTGAAAAGCACATATGGGGTCACACTTGATCAGTACTGTAGGCTCTCTTATGGAGTGCCCTCTGGTGGCAGACACAGACCCTGGCAGGATTGCCCTTCTGAACTACAAGTCATATGAACTGAGCCAGTGGATCACTGCCGTCTCTATATTGTAGGCTGTATTGTCCTTGATATTTCCATCCAGTCCATCTGTTAGAATTTCCACCACGTGGGACAAGAACCAAAAGCCATCCTGGGCAGGTGGCATAGCCTTTCATTGTGGCCTCCCAGCTGGACAAAGTATCAGCCTTCACCCCAGTTGGGACGCCACTCCATCCGGTATAACGTTCACAATATACAGTATATATAAATATTCATCTGAGTGTCCTTCATCCATGGAGACTGGTGTTGTCAGTCCACTTCTCTTCTCAAATGTTCACTTTGTTCTTCTCTTTGTGTCTACAGTTGATTCCTTCCTATATGGTTCCTGCACAAGGAATTGGTAAGAAAAGATTTTTCTTCTTTGTATTAAAATGCAAAATAAAACTGTTAAAGATTTAAATGGAGGAGAGTTTAGTAATTCAAGGGACACAATAAGAGCATGTGAAACATTAGTGCTAGAAATGACAAGTCAAGTAGAGCCTTTGCTAGAAACATTCTGAGTCTAAGGATGCTTTCTGATAATATTATTGAATATGAGTTTGTATTGGATTCCATGTCTGAGGTGAATCAGTATTTTATAAGAACTGTTTGAGCGTTCTTAGCTCACACACACCTGAGGTGCCCACTGTGCTGTCCTCTCGTTCTTATTCGCCACTCAGTAAGGTGCCTTGTGTTTTTCTCTCATCTTCTTCTTTTATTTTAGTCCACTCTTCTTATCGTTGGTCCATCAGTTTGGTCCTGGGGCTGAACCCTACCTCAGTAGTACTAGGACACAACACAGAGTCCTCTATCCTTTGTTTGCTGTTGTTTTTATTCTAAAGCTCCAGTCTGCTCCACTCAGTCTGATTATTAAACATTTGGTTTCTGTCCTCACATTTGATTCACCACATTATTTTAACTGTGAACCCCTAAGGTGAGCAGGACCCGTGAAGTGGGCATCACATGTCACCTGATAGAAGTTCAGTCCTCACTGTCACTCTGATGTCTCAGGTCACACAGCAGTTTGTTTCTGGTCACCGACACTCAGACAGTTGGCACTGAGGAGCCATTTGAACTGACAATGGAAGACAAATACAAGGCCATCAGTAGGAGACAAACTGGTCAAGGCGAGGTCTTCTGGCACGTGTCTTATTGTATTGCAGTCACACTAATTACACCTGCAGCGTTCATTTCTGTGTTTCTGTGGTCCGAGGACACGGTCAGAAGTCTACAGTAGGACCTCCACTCCTAATAATCATAAATAATTCTGTTCCTTCTTCATCGGCTCAAGTTCAAAGCCAAAGGCCATGGCTGTTAATTCTGCAAATCCACTTTCAGTCTGTGTTGGGACTCCCGCTATTTCTTCCCTTGTTCTGCTTCTATTATAAAGGGTCTTTTGAAAGAAATTTGGAAAT
>NW_024382336.1:0-50015 GCF_016835505.1 Polypterus senegalus
CTAAGTAGTAAAATAGGATGGTCAATGGTGTCAAACGCAGCGCTTAAGTCTAACAACATAACTACAGTAGAATTTATTCCATCAGGGGATATCAGAATGTCATTTATAATGTATGTTAGTGCCGTTTCTGTACTATGACCAGTGCGGAAGCCAGACTGGAATTTCCCAAGTAAATGGTGATGTGTAAGGTGTAAATGAAGCTGACTGGCAACTACTTTTTCAAGTATTTTAGGGAGAAATGGTAAATTGGATATGGGTCTGTAATTATTAAGTTCTGTATATGTGGGTGTAGGTCTGACTTTTTAAGTAATAGTTTGATGACTGACACTAGTGCGTCAGGTACTGAGCCATGTGATAGTGAGCTATTGATAAGTGCTACAACATCTATACAAATACACTCCACTCATCTACATAGAAAATCCTGTAGACTACGCCAATTGTTTTATTGCAGAATCACACCACAATCCAGTCCAGATTGTACATTTTTCATTGTGGTAACCTCCAGTGGCGAGCCACAAACCTGCAACGTCTGGATTACAAAGGCCTTTAGAAGCCGTTACTCTGTAGTAAAAGCAAACAATGAACTTCTATTCTCAGGCATGCAGAAACTATCTGTAAGTACAACAAGCAGATCACTTCCTGGTGTGGTCAGTTGAGCTCTCTCCCTGACTTATCTCCCACCTTTTGTGCAGCACCATTACTACACTCCACCCATTTACAGTGAAAATCCTGCTGACTACGCCAAGTGTTTTATCATGGAATCACACCACAGTCTATCCTGGGTACATACATTTTGCACTGTGGTAATTGATGGTGGTCACCCATGCACTTGCAACATCATGGTTTACAACGAATCTCAGAAGCACTTCTCTTTCCTATAGCTTTTTCATCTGTGGCGCCGAGACTGTGAAACGCCCTCCCTGACTACCTGAGAGCCCCACAGTCGACTGATGTTTTTAAACGGAAGCTAAAAACTCATCTTTTTAAAAAGATATTTTGTTAAAGTATAAATAGATTTTCTTGTTTTATTATTTTTGTTCTTACTCTGTAGCACTTTAAGATTTCTAAAATATGAAGTGCAATATAAATAAAATGTATTATTATTATTATTATGAGCAATAGAAGAACATTTATGATTGTGTGAGCAGAGACTGTGTGTGGATCACTTCCTGGTGACGTCAGTTGAGCTCGCTCTCTCTCACACAGCCCTCACCTTGTAGCAGTGCTACTATCAGTAAGAACAGCATCTCCCAGCAGTCCATGCAGGGGCTGTTGGGGGCAAAGGTGGTCAAATGAGGTTAAAAGGAGGGCCAAAAGGAAAAAAAGTTGTTTTTTTTTGTTGTACGTTGTGGGTTGCATTTATCTGACTGCCTGCTGCTAATTCAGCCAAATTTCATCATTGTGTCCTGGATTGTATTCGTTTGTTGGGGTCTGGATCGTCTGTCTACCTGTGTACTGAGGACTGTGTTTGGATTCATTGGCTTCCCCGCATGAAAAGGAGCGCTCCTGAACCATCCATCCATCTTCATCCTTTCAGCAACTACCGGTAGGACTGCGTTTTCCCTTACCTTTCAACATACAGATCTCTGGACTTAATCTCGTCACCTCTCATTTAATCTGGTTTGGTTTTTCCATGGACTTTGCTGTGTGGTGTTTATGTTTATATGTTAAATGTAATATCGTCAAAGGGGTCAGGGGTGGTATTATTGTTTGCATTTAGTTAATTTAATTTCATTATATTCTGTTCCCAGTGTGCTTTATTTGGTCTCTGTTGTGAGTGTGTGTGGGTCGATCCAAAGCTGGGGGTGTTCCTGGGATTTCCTCCACTAAAATAAATAAATTATTTCACACTGACGGTGTGAATCTTAGCGGCCCCTGACCACTACATCTTTCTGCGCAGCACTGCTATGGCAGGAATGAGTCAAAAAGGCCTAGCCTGGTCCTCGATGAGCCACTGTGCATAACCTTCTGAAAGACAGTTCTATCTGTCTGAACCATTTCTAGAGACAGAGCTGCCTATTTACAATGTTTTCCAGATATATCTATCACATATAGCACGTTGGATATTTTTATACGGTGTCTTTCATATCGTACTACTCAATTGTATGAAAGGCTGTTACACTTGACGGGGATGAGTACCTACACAATGAATTCTTCTGTGCTTTTATAATTTATAATTGATTTAGAACACTTTGCAAAGATCAGTTTCACTTCAATATTAAAGCGTTATTTTTTTCTGTATATCGGTGTCAAAAACAGAAATTAAATCCATTGGGATTCAATATTACATAACAACAAAATGTAAACATTTCCAAAGGGTAAATACTTAGCAACACTGAATGTTTATTTGTACATCACTGCCAAAAATAAATACTTTCGGCCAGTTTGGATTGAAAACTGTAAAAATGACTACGATGCCTTAGAGCAGCCAAGTCCATATATCTTACTTTGTAGTCATCTAAACAAGTACTGTATGAACATTTGCTTCTATCCTTGGTTTTCTCTACATACAATAAAACTGCTGTAGGATATTAACAGTAGCTGTCATGAAAATCAGTAGAGACTGATTTAAAACTCTGAAGCTATACTTCAATGGATTGTTAGTTTTTCTGATCAATGTGTGATCCTGTGAATGAAACACAATTGTTTTTAATGTAATTTTCATTTGGCATATTGGAAACTGTAATATAAAATAGTTTGGTATTAAAGAGATATGAAAGGCACTATATAACAGACAGATATAGAGGGTGTGTGGCTGGGGTGCCCTCTTTGGGCAGCTTCTCGGGCTACAGAGGAGAAATGAGACAGCATTGTTAGAATTTGTGCCTGCTCTTGGGTAACTTCTCTGAGCATGGAAGGGACCCTCATGCTTGGCAATAGATAAATAGATAGATAGAAATCAAAGGCACTATGTAATACATAGATAGACAGACAGATAGATAGACAAGGAAGGAACTATATAATATATAGATAGATATGAAAAGTACTATATAATAGATAGATAGACAGACAAGAAAGGAACCATATAATAGATAGATATGAAAAGTACTATATAATAGATAAATAGTGTCAGAGGTGGCTGTGGTGACGACCCAGCTGGGACACCCAGGAGGACCGGAGGAGGGCTTGCGCCTTCCCCAGACCATCTGGGGGTGACCGCCCTGGTTCCTTTGCGGGCCACAGGTACAGAGCTTTGAAGCTCCACTCTGTAGGGGCCCGTGGTCGCCACCAGGGGGCGCCCCCATGCCTTTGGAGCCCTGGACCTCAGCACCACACCAGGAAGTGCTGGGGGGAAGAGGAGCAGGGACACCCAGAGTGCTTCCGGGGATGCAGCCGGCACTTCCGCCACACAGGGGTGTGTCCGTGGAAGATTGCCGGAACCCAGCTGGTGCACATCTGGGTGATGATAAAAGGGGCCGGGAGTGGAGTGGACTGAGATGGAGAAGAGAGAAGGAGGCGGTCTGAAGAAAGGCATTGTGTGGCCAGGACTTTGGGGGTTTGTGGTGCACCTTGAACTGTAAATAGTGTAAATAAACGTGTTTGTGGGTGACATGAACGTGTCTGCCTGTCTGTGTCCGGGCCAGCCTCCACAATAGATAGATAGACAAGAATGGAACTATATAATAGATAGATAGATAGTAAAGGCACTATGAGATAGATAGATAGATAGATAGATAGATAGATAGGAAAGGCACTATGTAATAGATAGATAGATAGACAAGAAAGGAGCTATATAATAGATAGATATGAAAAGTACTATATAATAGATAGATAGTGTCCATCCATCCATCCATTCTCTTCCGCTTATCCGAGGTCGGGTCGCGGGAGCAGCAGCTTAAGCAGAGAGGCCCAGACTTCCCTCTCCCCGGCCACTTCTTCCAGCTCTTCTGGGAGAATCCCAAGGCGTTCCCAGGCCAGCCGGGAGACATAGTCCCTCCAGCGTGTCCTGGGTCTTCCCCGGGGCCTCCTCCCGGTTGGACGTGCCGGAACACCTCACCAGGGGCGCCCAGGAGGCATCCTGATCAGATGCCCGAGCCACCTCATCTGACTCCTCTCGATGCGGAGGAGCAGTGGCTCTACTCTGAGCCCCTCCCGGATGACTGAGCTTCTCACCCTATCTTTAAGGGAAAGCCCAGACACCCTGCGGAGGAAACTCATTTCAGCTGCTTGTATTCGCGATCTCGTTCTTTCGGTCACTACCCATAGCTCATGACCATAGGTGAGGGTAGGAGGTAGATCGACTGGTAAATTGAGAGCTTTGCCTTACGGCTCAGCTCCTTTTCACCACGACAGACCGATGCAGAGCCGCATCACTGCGGATGCCCCACCGATCCGCCTGTCGATCTCACGCTCCATTCTTCCCTCACTCGTGAACAAGACCCCGAGATACTTGAACTCCTCCACTTGGGGCAGGATCTCTCCCCCAACCCTGAGAGGGCACTCCACCCTTTTCCGGCTGAGGACCATGCTCTCGGATTTGGAGGTGCTGATTCTCATCCCAGCCGCTTCACACTCAGCTGCGAACCGATCCAGAGAGAGCTGAAGATCACGGCCTGATGAAGCAAACAGGACAACATCATCTGCAAAAAGCAGTGACCCAATCCTGAGTCCACCAAACCGACCCCTTCAACACCCTGGCTGCGCCTAGAAATTCTGTCCATAAAAGTTATGAACAGAATCGGTGACAAAGGGCAGCCCTGGCGGAGTCCAACTCTCACTGGAAACGGGCACGACTTACTGCGGCAATGCGGACCAAGCTCTGACACCGGTTGTACAGAGACCGAACAGCTCTTATCAGGGGTCCGGTACCCCATACTCCCGAGCACCCCACAGGATTCCCGAGGGACACGGTCGAATGCCTTTTCCAAGTCCACAAAACACATGTAGACCGGTCGGGCAAACTCCCATGCACCCTCCAGGACTCTGCTAAGGGTGAAGAGCTGGTCCACTGTTCCGACCAGGACGAAAACCACACTGTTCCTCCTGAATCCGAGGTTCGACTATCCGACGGACCCTCCTCTCCAGATACCCCGAATAGACTTTTCCAGGGAGGCTGAGGAGTGTGATCCCTCTATAGTTGGAACACACCCTCCGTCCCCTTTTAAAGAGGGGGACCACCACCCCGGTCTGCCAATCCAGAGGCACTGTCCCCGATGTCCATGCGATGTTGCAGAGACGTGTCAACCAAGACAGTCCTACAACATCCAGAGCCTTAAGGAACTCGGCGATCTCATCCCCCCCGGGGCCCTGCCACCAAGGAGTTTTTTGACCACCTCGGTGACTTCAGTCCCAGAGATGGGAGAGCCCACCTCAGAGTCCCCAGGCTCTGCTTCCTCATTGGAAGGCATGTTAGTGGGATTGAGGAGGTCTTGAAGTACTCCTCCCACCGACCCTAACGCCCGAAGTCGAGGTCAGCAGCGCACCATCCCCACTATATACGGTGTTGACACTGCACCGCTTCCCCCTCCTGAGACGCCGGACGGTGGACCAGAATCTCCTCGAAGCCGCCCGAAAGTCGCTCTCCATGGCTCTCCAAACTCCTCCCATGCCCGAAGTTTTGCCTCAGCAACAACGAAGCGCGTCCGCTTGGCCTGCCGGTACCTATCAGCTGCCTCCAGAGACCCACAGGACAAAAAGTCCTATAGGACTCCTTCTTCAGCTTGACGGCATCCCTCACCGCCGGTGTCCACCAACGGGTTCGGGATTGCCGCCACGACAGGCACCGACCACCTTGCGGCCACAGCTCCGGTCAGCCGCCTCAACAATAGAGGCACGGAACATGGCCCATTCGGACTCAATGTCCCCACCTCCCTCGGGACGTGGTTGAAGTTCTGCCGGAGGTGGGAGTTGAAGCTACTTCTGACAGGGGACTCTGCCAGCCGTTCCCAGCAGACCCTCACAACACGCTTGGGCCTACCAGGTCTGACCGCATCTTCCCCACCATCGAAGCCAACTCACCACCAGGTGGTGATCAGTTGACAGCTCCGCCCCTCTCTTCACCCGAGTGTCCAAGACATATGGCCGCAAGTCCGACGACCGACCACAAAGTCGATCATCGACCTGAGGCCTAGGGTGTCCTGGTGCCAAGTGCACATATGAACACCCTTATGCTTGAACATGGTGTTCGTTATGGACAATCCGTGACGAGCACAGAAGTCCAATAACAAAACACCGCCGGGTTCAGATCGGGGCCATTCCTCCCAATCACGCCCTTCCAGGTCTCACTGTCATTGCCCACGTGAGCATTGAAGTCTCCCAGCAAAACGAGGGAATCCCCAGAAGGTATGCCCTCTAGCAACCCTCCAGAGACTCCAAAAGGGTGGATACTCCAAACTGCTGTTGGCGCATACGCACAAACAACAGTCAGGACCCTTCCCCACCCGGCGGAGGGAGGCCACCCTCTCGTCACCGGGTAAACCCCAATGCACAGGCTCCAGTGGGGGCAATAAGTATGCCCACACCTGCTCGGCGCTCTCACCGGGGCAACTCCAGAGTGGTAGAGAGTCCAGCCCCTCTCAAGGAGATTGGTTCCAGAGTCCAAGCTGTGCGTCGAGGTGAGTCCGACTATATCTAGCCGAACCTCTCGACCTCGCGCACTAGCTCAGGCTCCTTCCCCTTCAGAGAGGTGACATTCCACGTCCCAAGAGCCAGTTTCTGTAGCCGAGGATCAGACCGCCAAGGTCCCGACTTCGGCCACCACCCAACTCACACTGCACCCAACCTCCTTGGCCCCTCCCATAGGTGGTGAGCCCATGGGGAGGAGGACCCACGTTACCTCTTGGGCTGTGCCCGCCGAGCCCCATGGGTGCAGGCCCGGCCACCAGGCGCCATCGAGCCCCACCTCCAGGCCTGGCTCCAGAGGGGGCCCGTGACCCGCGTCCGGCAAGGGAAAACGTTGTCCCAGTTTTATTTTCATTGGAGGTTTATTGAACCGCTCTTTGTCTCATCCCTCACCTAGGACCAGTTTGCCTTGGGTGGCCTACCAGGCATAAAGCCCCGGACAACATAGCTCCTAGGATTATTGGGACACGCAAACCCCTACACCACGATAAGGGGTTCAAGGAGGAGGATAGATAGTGTAATAAATAATTTCACTCGAGAAACTTCACAAAGAGTTGGGGGAATTGCCCTGTTTTGCTGACATGATGAAGAATTGAATGAATTTTCATCAAAAAGCAAAGCATGTGACAGAGTACAGTTTGGAAATGAGTATTTATATACAAAAAATGGTGGCAGGAAGTGATTTGGCAGGAAATTACATCACTATAGAAATACAATACAACACAATTTATTTTTGTATAGCCCAAAATCACAAAGGAAGTGCCGCAATGGGCTTTAACAGGCTCTGCCTCTTGACAAGGCCTTGCAAGACTCTCTAAGAAGACGAGGAAAAATTCCCCAAAAAACCCTAGTAGGGAAGAAAAAAGGAAGAAACCTTGGGAAAGGCATTTCAAAAAGAGACCCCTTTCCAGGTAGGTTGGGCATGCAGTGGGTGTCATAAAGAAGGGGGCCAATACAATACAATACACAGAGCAGAACACAAGTAATCCTCAATACAATATAATAGTGAAATAAAAATATTACAAGTACAGAGCAGAATTTAACAGTAGATGATATCAACAGAAAGACGGAAGTGATGTTATCATGGTGGAACTGGAAGTAATGTCATCAATAGGGAGCTGGAAGTGACATCATCACGGTGGGACCGGAAATGACGTCATCCATGGGAGCTGGGAAGTGACGTCGTTGTGGCAGAGCCAGAAATTACTTCATCATTAGGAGCCGGAAAGTGACGTCATCAGGAGGGGACCGGAAGTGAAGTCGTCCTTGGGATTGTTGTAGAGTGGCCATTTTGTGAAACCGTAATTACTGAAGGTAAGTGCGTGGGATTGTTATTTTTCTTCTTTGGCTCTGCGAAAAGAGGGAGAGGGAGGCTTTAATACCCAAAGCCAACCCTTCATCTTGTGGTAGATCACTCACCTTAGTGCTTGTTGGTGGCCTCCTAAGTGCATGTGTGTGATAATAGATAGATGACAGACAACGTTATTTGTCACAAGAGTTAAACTTAACTTTTTACAGAAACTCAAACTCTAAATATAACAGCAGGTCTGGTCACTTACAGATATTCTCAAATGATTCTGCACTTATGGGGTGTATTGATAAGGGGGATGAGACAAAGGAGAGGAGTCAGGGGTAGAATTTCTTCTCTTGATGCAAAGAGAATTGTCGGCAACTTAACTTCAGGAAAATGAAGGAAGTGCTTACTGACTTTTGCCGCACCAAAGAGCCTCTACGGATGTTGAGGTGGTGCCCTCTTACAAGTACTTGAGGGTCTACGTTAATGGCAGGCTAGACTAGTCTCATAACACGGGAGAGCTATAGGAGAAAGGGCAGAGCAGAATCTTCTTCCATATGAGACTGAGTCCTTTTTAATATGGAGAGTGACATTAGTTACGTCTTCTACAGCTCTGGTGATGGTCAGGGCAATTTTCTCTGCTGTGGTGTGCTGGGCCAGCTCTTCAAGAGAGTCCTACCAAATCAACTAGCTAATTAAAATGGCTGGCTCTGTTATTGGACACACTCTGGATTGTATTATATTATATTGAAGATTGCTTGTGTTCTGTGTATTGTATTGTGTTGTATTTTATTAATCCCCTTTTTCTGACACCCTCTGCACAACCAGCCTGCCTGGAAAGGGGTCTCTCTTTGAACTGCCTTTTCCAAGGTTTCTTCCATTTTTCCCAGCTAGAGTTTTTTGGGAGTTTTTTCCTTGTCTTTTTAGAGAATCAAGGCTGGAGGAGCTGCCAAAAGGCAGGGCCTGTTAAAGCCCATTGCGGTGCTTCTTGTGTGATTTTGGGCTATACAAATATAAATTGTATTGTATTGTATTGTATTGTGCTCTGGATCCCCTGGAGATAGTAGCAATGGAGAGAATGAAGACAAAACTGACTGCCATTATGAACAACACTGCACATCCTCTCTCTGACACACTAACAGCACTTTAAGAGAGACCCAGAGTCACTGTTTTGTTTTTATGGAAGAATTTAAAGAATATGTATTGATTTACTGAGTGCACTGTTGCACTTTTTAACACTTTAATTCACAATTCTTTTAACAAAAATCTGCACAGATTCTCAGTTAAAAGTCTTGCCTGTCTACTTACTTGCCCTGCTCCATCTCAGTACATGAGGACTGATGTCCTGGAACAGAAGATGGCGTCCATGGGCTGTGGGCATCGGGGTATCACCTTCTGTATATCTCTAAAGGTTGGTAAGTGTAAGTAAAGGTAAATGGGAGTGAGGACAGAGGTGTAACATATAAATGTGGGCTACAGAAAAAAAATCTGTGCATTTAACAAAAGGGGACTAATGTTTGGAAGGACGAATGGATCTTCAACTATGATCCTGGTGGGCCACAGTGGCTACAGGTTTTCATTCTTAGCCTTTTCTTAATTAGTTGCCAATTTTTGCTGCTAATTAACTCTTTTGCCTTAAATGTAAATGTCTCAGATCCCTTAATTGTTGTAAAGTATTGTCCATCCATCCAAAATTCAATTTCAAGATTTTGATGAATCTCGACATTTTAGACCTCCCAGAGTCCAATTTACTTTATCGGGGAAAGTATTGTAATCGTCCAAATAATTTGATTTCGAGATTTTACTTTTATAATTTACTTTTATAATAATTGTTCAATATATTATTGATTTGATTTGATTTGTTGTTGATGGTTCTTTATTGCACATAATATAAAAATATAATCCTTGTCTTGTGGTTTACTCATCAAATATCCATCCCCATATCTGTGTATTCGAGAAGGTCCAGAGGAGGCTACTCCCGATTGTTTCTTTAATCAGCAGCTAAACAATAATGAGATACAAAACGAGCCAACAGATGACCAGCTAACCTCGCCCGTCATGCAATATCTGAAAATAAAGAATGGGGAAGGTCTCAGCCATGCAGATCTGCTCAGAACTTCAAAACATTTTGACAGGGCTCTTAGAAAAAAGAAAATCAACTGCTTAGGAAATGATTGCTGTGGATGAATGAGAAAAGCAACATACCATGGAATTAAATCACGGGTTTAATTAACAACAAGAATCTTCTTCTAATTAGGAAACTGATTGGAGTGAAATTGGTTGGAGCTTGAGGCTCCGACTTAGCTAGTCACCTTTGCCTCACCTCACATCTCATTTCTGTTTGGGTGCCATTTAAGGAAAAAAAAATGAAGCAATTCAGAAGACGGAGTCTTAAAAAAACAAGCTGTCACAGTTGTCACGTGTGTTTTGTGTCATTGTCTGGGAGTAACTTGTAACAATTGATGTAAATAGTAAAATGTCTCAATAGGTTTTGGGAGCCTATGGATGACCTGGGAAGGAATACCTGGCTCAGAGGTCCAATGAGCTTAAAGGGGAGGAGCTGACCTTATTTAACACTTGTGAGGGACGGCTGGGATGTCCCTGAAAGAAAAGAATGGAGGAAGCCAGCCTTTTCAGGACATTGTATCTCCCAGGATGCTAGGTGGCAGTTCCCTGGATGGCAGCGATTCCCGGATTCCTCAAAGCATCCTGGAAAGCATCCTGTTGGGTGCCGTGGGTGCCGCCAGAGGGAGCTCACCAAGAACCTGCTTACTCCTACTATTACGACAACTCGGAAGTGCTTCAAAGTCACGCGGACGGAAGCCCGCAGTACTTTCGGGCTACTTGAGGAAGGATGATGTGGCATTTGACCCGGAAGAAGAGAAGAAACACTTCTGGGTCATGGATTATTCAACGGACTGGTGAAAACCCAGCAAGGAGAGCCAGAGTTGGGAGGTAGGGTGACGAAGCTGCTGTGATTATTGATTACTGTATTGTTATTGGAGAATTGTGGAGTGTGTGGTGCTTTGTGCACTGTATTTGGTGCATTTTACAATTGTGTCTTGGATGTCTGTCTGGTGGGTTTCACGGGCCAACAGCGAACCCTAGTGTCCACACTCTTAAACCACCGTAACCGGCTATAGTCAGATCCCAATGAAATTTGCCAGCATGCCTGGAGTCAAGTATCTTCGACGACGTACATTCGTTGAACACTGCAGCCAGCTATAGTCATTTCCCAGTGTAATTTGCCAGCACACAGGAGCCGAGTATATTCGACAATGTACATTTGTTGATTGCCGCAGCCGGCTATAGAGGTTCCTATTGCAATTTGCCGGGAGATCAGTCACTGCTGTACATTCATTAAGCAGTCAGCTCAAGACCACTGACGCCCCCTAGTGAATCAGCGTCACTGTTCCTGTGATTCAGCGCTGCACTAGACGACTGCAGGCATCAGCATTGGCCTCTGTGTGCTTGAGTGCAGCCAGTTCAGGCACAGTTGTCTTGGTGATTTACTGAATTTCATCAATGGGCAACAGTTGTACCTTCTACGTATCATAATTGATTGTTGCAGTAGTTTTTTATATAGTTTTTACAGTTCATTGGTCGTGTGTATAATGATCAGTGTTACAGTAATTGTGATGCTCTTTGCATGAAAAAAATATGCGTTCCATTAAAATTTCATTCTTTCTTGGTGAATTGTGATGTTTACTTAGTATGTGGTGGTTTAAGGATTGAAAGAGGAAAAGCACAGTAGCAAATCGAAGACGAGTGCAAGAAAGAAAGAAAGAAAAAAACTAGAAGACATCAGGTGAACCCAGGTTCATTTTCACAGGAGGCAGGAGGACTTGTTGACACAGAAGATTCTTTTCCCTTTTTTATTGTGAATTTGGGGCTGACGTGCCTGCATGAGGAGATGGTGGGTGATAGATGCTTCCTTGGATTTCGGGTATGGCAAAACCATCACAATAAGGAACATTCAGAAACGGATGAACATTTAAAGGACCTTTTCCATTCTCTGTTAATTCTCTTATTATTTATCAATCAATCAATCAACATTTATTGCACACTGTCCGGGGGCATCAACCCCAGAATTAGAAGTGTCTAACCGTTATCATGTCCTGGCGGAGCTGGACGGTGACTCTGATAATTCTGAGGTGGTAGGCAGGGTTGAGGAGCCCCAACGGGCCACCTCAAAACCAGTTCCCAAAAAGAGAGAGGTAGTGATAGTTGGGGACTCAATCATTAGGGGGATTGAAGCGCAGGTGTGCTCCAGAGAGAGAGAGTCTCGTACGGTGTGTTGCCTTCCGGGAGCACAGGTGGGAGACCTCCCTGGAAGGGTGGATAGGCTCTTGGCCAGAGCGGGGGTGGATCCAGTTGTCATTGTCCACGTTGGAACAAATGACATACATAAGGGTAGTCTGTCAGTTCTGCGATCCAAATTCAAAGAGTTAGGTACCAAGCTGAGGAGCAGAACTGACAAGGTAGTCTTCTCCAGTTCTGCCTGTGCCACGCCAGTCCAGGTAAGATTGAGGAGATTAGAAGGCTTAACGCGTGGCTCAAATCTTGGTGCAGGGTAGAAGGGTATAGGTTTATGGGGCATTGGGACTCCTTTTGGAACAGATGGGACCTGTTCGCCGTGACGGGTTACATCTGAACGGAGGGGCACCAATGTATTGGGGAGGCGTATGTGTAGGCTAGTCGAGGATTGTTTAAACTAGGGAATGGGGGCAGGGAGTTTAGGACAGGCCAGATTTAGATCTATACATGGAAGAACAAACAATGGTGTAGAAATAAAAATGCATAGTAATGTAAATTTTAAGCAAACACGTAAAGATAGAAGGATTAACACATTAAAAATAGCTTGCCTTAATGCTAGAAGTATCAAAAATAAGGTAAGTGAGTTGGAGTTGTATGTAGCAGAGCACAATTATGATATTATAGCAATAACGGAAACCTGGCTAAATAACAAAGATGGGGATGAGTGTAACATAGAGGGATACACATTTTTAGGAAGGATAGACAGAACAGAAAAGGAGGTGGGGTTGCTGTTTATGCCAAACAGGAATTAAATGTAAGTCATCTTCAGTTGGATGATGAGCCCCATCTTAGTGAGGACATGTGGCTTCGCCTGGAAAATATTAGGGAAAAGGTCTCATTTTAGGAGTGTGTTATAGACCACCCAATTCAGACAGTAATTTCAACACACATCTTTTTAGTAATATCAAAAAGGCAAGTTTACAGGGGAATATTATAGTCATGGGGACTTTAATTATCCAAATATTAACTGGGATAACCTTACAGATGGAGGAGCACAAGAGCAGGAGTTTTAGAAGTAATCGCGACTGTTTTTAACACAGCATGTTAAAGCACCAACAAGGGGTGAAGCCTATCTGGATTTAGTATTCTGTAATAATCAGGATAGAATTGAGGGTGTAGAGGTGATTGAACCACTAGGGTCAAGTGACCATAATGTAATACAATTCTCAGTATTTTGTAAGAGTACAGATGCAAAGACTAAAATTGTTAAGTTGAACTTTAGTAGGGCTAATTTTGAGCAGATGCGACAAAGTCTAAGTAGGATAGACTGGGATAAGCTTTTAAATGTGGAGACAGTCGAGGAGCAGTGGAACAGGTTTAAAATGTTTTACATGTAATGCAGGACAGATACATACCTAAATTTGGAAGTAATAGGAAACTAAAAAATCTCCACGATGGATTAATAAAGATTTAAAAAGAAGTTGCAAAGGAAAAACTGCTGTATAAGGCATATAAGACTAATGACTGCAAAGAGAACCGTAGCGTATGAGAAAATGAGGGCAACCATTAAGAAGGATATCAGAGAGGCTAAAAGACAGTTGGAGAGGAATATAGCAGATAAGGCGAAAGAAGACCCCAAGAGATTCTTTCAGTATTTTAGTAGTAAAAGAACAGTTAAGGAGGAGGTCAAGTTCATCAGGAATAGTAAAGGGAATTAAAAGATACAGACAATGAAATAGCAGATGCCCTAAACTTACATTTTTCTGAGGTGTTTACAAGTGAGCAAGTGGATAACCTGCCAGAGGTAAACACAACTACTAAGGAGGTACTGAGGGATTTGGAAATTGTAGAGGGAGAAGTGCTGCTCAGATTAAATAAGATGAAATCAAACAAATCACCAGGCCCAGATAATATTTATCCTCGTGTTCTTAAGGAGGCTAGTGAGTACATATATAAACCCTTGACACATATTTTTAGGAAGTCACTGTGCACTGGAGAGATTCCAAAGGACTGGAAAATGGCAAATATCATCCCATTATATAAAAAGGGTGACAGGGCAGATCCAAGCAACTATAGGCCAGTAAGCTTAACAAGCATCACAGGAAAATTAATGGAAGGAATTATTAAGGATAAGATTGAGCAACACATGACAAGGACAGGAGTTATTCTGAACAGTCAGCATGGGTTCAGAAGGGGAGGTCGTGTTTTACTAACATGTTGGAATTCTATGAGGAGGCAACAAAGGATACGATCAAAGTGGAGCTTATGATATTATTTATCTGGACTTTCAGAAAGCATTTGATAAGGTGCCACATGAGAGGTTGGGCATCAAGTTAAAAGAAGTGGGAATTCAGGGTGATGTTTTTAGATGGGTGCAGAATTGGCTCAGACACAGGAAGCAGAGGGTGATGGTGCGAGGAACCTCATCAGAACTGGCGATGTTAAGAGTGGTGTTCCACAGGGGTCAGTGCTAGGGCGCTGCTATTTTTAATATATATAAATGATTTAGATAGGAATATAAGTAACAAGCTGGTTAAGTTTGCAGATGATACCAAGATAGGTGGATTAGCAGATAATTTGGAATCCGTTATATCATTACAGAAGGACTTGGATAGCATACAGGCTTGGGCAGATTTGTGGCAGATGAAATTTAATGTCAGTAAATGTAAAGTATTACACATAGGAAGTAAAAATATTAGGTTTGAATACACAATGGGCGGTCGAAAAATCGAGAGTACACCTTATGAGAAGGATTTAGGAGTCATAGTGGACTCCAAGCTATCAACTTCCAAACAGTGTTCAGAAGCCATTAAGAAGGCTAACAGAATGTTAGGTTATATAGCACGATCTGTGGAGTACAAGTCCAAGGAGGTTATGCTCAACCTTTATAATGCACTGGTGAGGCCTCATCTTGAGTACTGTGTGCAGTTTTGGTCTCCAGGCTACAAAAGGACATAGCAGCACTAGAAAAGGTCCAGAGAAGAGCGACTAGGCTGATTCCAGGTCTACAGGGGTTGAATTATGAGGAAAGATTAAAAGAGCTGAGCCTTTACAGTTTAAGCAAAAGAAGATTAAGAGGTGACATGATTGAAGTGTTTAAAATTATGAAGGGAATTAGTACAGTGGATCGAGACTTGTATTTTAAAATGAGCTCATCAAGAACACGGGGACACAGTTGGAAACTTGTTAAGGGTAAATTTCGCACAAACATTAGGAAGTTTTTCTTTACACAAAGAACGATAGACACTTGGAATAAGTTACCAAGTAGTGTGGTAGACAGTAAGACGTTAGGGACTTTCAAAACTCGACTTGATGTTTTCTTGGAGGAAGCAAGTGGATAGGACTGGCGAGCTTTGTTGGGCTGAATGGCCTGTTCTCGTCTAGATTGTTCTAATTCTAATATTTATATAGCACATATTCATACAAAAAAATGTAGCTCAAAGTGCTTTACAAAATGAATAGAAAAATAGAAGACACAATAAAAAATAAACATAAGTCAATATTAATTAACATAGAATAAGTAAGGTCCGATGGCCAGGGTGGACAGAAAAAACAAAAAACTCCAAAAGCTGGAGAAAAAAAATAAAATCTGTAGGGGTTCCAGACCATGAGACCGCCCAGTCCCCTCTGGGCAATCTACCTAACATAAGTCAAACAGTCCTCTTTGTATTTAGGGTTCTCATGGAAGGACTTGATGATGATGGTCACGTAGACTTCTGGCTTTCAGCCCATCAATGTTGGAGCATCACAAAGAAACCGGAAAAAGAAACCATGAATTGTTATTGTGATGAATTGAACATACAGAGTATCAGGATTAAGTTACAGTGAAGTTATGAGAAGGCCATGTTAAAGTAATGTGTTTTCAGCAGTGTTTTAAAGTGCTCTACTCTATCAGCCTGGTGAATTCCCATTGACAGGCTCCTCTGACAGGAGACGGAACCGAGACTCCACCCTTTTCGGCTGAGGACCATGCTCGGATTTGGAGGTGCTGATTCTCATCCCAGCCGCTTCACACTCAGCTGCGAACCGATCCAGAGAGAGCTGAAGATCACGGCCTGATGAAGCAAACAGGACAACATCATCTGCAAAAGCAGTGACCCAATCCTGAGTCCACCAAACCGGACCCCTTCAACACCCTGGCTGCGCCTAGAAATTCTGTCCATAAAAGTTATGAACAGAATCGGTGACAAAGGGCAGCCCTGGCGGAGTCCAACTCTCACTGGAAACGGGCTCGACTTACTGCGGCAATGCGGACCAAGCTCTGACACCGGTTGTACAGAGACCGAACAGCTCTTATCAGGGGTCCGTACCCCATACTCCCGAGCACCCCCACAGGATTCCCCGAGGGACACGGTCGAATGCCTTTTCCAAGTCCACAAAACACATGTAGACCGGTCGGGCAAACTCCCATGCACCCTCCACGACTCTGCTAAGGGTGAAGAGCTGGTCCACTGTTCGCGACCAGGACGAAAACCACACTGTTCCTCCTGAATCCGAGGTTGACTATCCGACGGACCCTCCTCTCCAGAACCCCGAATAGACTTTTCCAGGGAGGCTGAGGAGTGTGATCCCTCTATAGTTGGAACACACCCTCCGTCCCCTTTTAAAGAGGGGACCACCACCCCGGTCTGCCAATCCAGAGGCACTGTCCCGATGTCCATGCGATGTTGCAGAGACGTGTCAACCAAGACAGTCCTACAACATCCAGAGCCTTAAGGAACTCCGGCGATCTCATCCACCCGGGGCCCTGCCACCAAGGAGTTTTTTGACCACCTCGGTGACTTCAGTCCCAGAGATGGGAGAGCCCACCTCAGAGTCCCCAGGCTCTGCTTCCTCATTGGAAGGCATGTTAGTGGGATTGAGGAGGTCTTGAAGTACTCCTCCCACCGACCCACAGCGTCAGTCGAGGTCAGCAGCGCACCATCCCCACTATATACGGTGTTGACACTGCACTGCTTCCCCTCCTGAGACGCCGGACGGTGGACCAGAATCTCCTCGAAGCCGTCCAAAGTCGCTCTCCATGGCCTCTCAAACTCCTCCCATGCCCGAGTTTTGCCTCAGCAACAACGAAGCTGCGTTCGCTTGGCCTGCGGTACCTATCAGCTGCCTCCAGAGACCCACAGGACAAAAAGTCCTATAGGACTCCTTCTTCAGCTTGACGGCATCCCTCACGCCGGTGTCCACCAACGGGTTCGGGATTGCCGCCACGACAGGCACCGACCACCTTGCGGCCACAGCTCCGGTCAGCCGCCTCAACAATAGAGGCACGGAACATGGCCCATTGGACTCAATGTCCCCACCTCCCTCGGGGCGTGGTTGAAGTTCTGCGGAGGTGGGAGTTGAAGCTACTTCTGACAGGGGACTCTGCCAGCCGTTCCCAGCAGACCCTCACAACACGTTTGGGCCTACCAGGTCTGACCGCATCTTCCCCACCATGAAGCCAACTCACCACCAGGTGGTGATCAGTTGACAGCTCGCCCCTCTCTTCACCCGAGTGTCCAAGACATATGGCGCAAGTCCGGCGACACGACCACAAAGTCGATCATCGACCTGAGGCCTAGGGTGTCCTGGTGCCAAGTGCACATATGAACACCCTTATGCTTGAACATGGTGTTCGTTATGGACAATCCGTGACGAGCACAGAAGTCCAATAACAAAACACCGCTCGGGTTCAGATCGGGGGGGCCATTCCTCCCAATCACGCCCTTCCAGGTCTCACTGTCATTGCCCACGTGAGCATTGAAGTCTCCCAGCAAAGCGAGGGAATCCCAGAAGGTATGCCCTCTAGCAACCCTCCAGAGACTCCAAAAGGGTGGATACTCCAAACTGCTGTTGCGCATACGCACAAACAACAGTCAGGACCCTTCCCCCCACCCGAAGGCGGAGGGAGGCCACCCTCTCGTCCACCGGGGTAAACCCCAATGCACAGGCTCCGAGTCGGGGGGCAATAAGTATGCCCACACCTGCTCGGCGCCTCTCACCGGGCAACTCCAGAGTGGTAGAGAGTCCAGCCCTCTCAAGGAGATTGGTTCCAGAGTCCAAGCTGTGCGTCGAGGTGAGTCCGACTATATCTAGCCGAACCTCTGACCTCGCGCACTAGCTCAGGCTCCTTCCCCTTCAGAGAGGGGACATTCCACGTCCCAAGAGCCAGTTTCTGTAGCCGAGGATCAGACCGCCAAGGTCCCGCCGCCACCACCCAACTCACACTGCACCCAACCTCCTTGGCCCCTCCCATAGGTGGTGAGCCCATGGGGAGGAGGACCCACGTTACCTCTTCGGGCTGTGCCCGGCCGAGCCCCATGGGTGCAGGCCCGGCCACCAGGCGCTCGCCATCGAGCCCCACCTCCAGGCCTGGCTCCAGAGGGGGGCCCCGGTGACCCGCATCCGGGCAAGGGAAAGCGTTGTCCCAGTTTTATTTTCATTGGAGGTTTATTGAACCGCTCTTTGTCTCATCCCTCACCTAGGACCAGTTTGCCTTGGGTGGCCCTACCAGGGGCATAAAGCCCCGGACAACATAGTTCCTAGGATCATTGGGACACGCAAACCCCTCCACCACGATAAGGTGACGGTTCAAGGAGGAGGATAGATAGTGTAATAAATAATTTCACTCGAGAAACTTCACAAGAGTTGGGGAATTGCCCTGTTTTGCTGACATGATGAATAATTGAATGAATTTTCATCAAAAGCAAAGCATGTGACAGAGTACAGTTTGGAAATGAGTATTTATATACAAAAATGGTGGCAGGAAGTGATTTGGCAGGAAATTACATCACTATAGAAATACAATACAACACAATTTATTTTTGTATAGCCCAAAATCACAAAGGAAGTGCCAATGGGCTTTAACAGGCTCTGCCTCTTGACAAGGCCTTGCAAGACTCTCTAAGAAGGCAGGAAAATTCCCCAAAAAACCCCAGTAGGGAAGAAAAAAGGAAGAAACCTTGGGAAAGGCATTTCAAAAAGAGACCCCTTTCCAGGTAGGTTGGGCATGCAGTGGGTGTCATAAAGAAGGGGGCCAATACAATACAATACACAGAGCAGAACACAAGTAATCCTCAATACAATATAATAGTGAAATAAAAATATTACAAGTACAGAGCAGAATTTAACAGTAGATGATATCAACAGAAAGACGGAAGTGATGTTATCATGGTGGAACTGGAAGTAATGTCATCAATAGGGAGCTGGAAGTGACATCATCACGGTGGGACCGGAAGTGACGTCATCCATGGGAGCTGGGAAGTGACGTCGTTGTGGCAGAGCCAGAAATTACTTCATCATTAAGGCGGAAAGTGGCGTCATCAGGAGGGACCGGAAGTGAAGTCGTCCTTGGGATTGTTGTAGAGTGGCCATTTTGTGAAACCGTAATTACTGAAGGTAAGTGCGTGGGATTGTTATTTTTCTTCTTTGGCTCTGCGAAAAGAGGGAGAGGGAGGCTTTAATACCCAAAGCCAACCCTTCATCTTGTGGTAGATCACTCACCTTAGTGCTTGTTGGTGGCCTCCTAAGTGCATGTGTGTGATAATAGATAGATGACAGACAACGTTATTTGTCACAAGAGTTAAACTTAACTTTTTACAGAAACTCAAACTCTAAATATAACAGCAGGTCTGGTCACTTACAGATATTCTCAAATGATTCTGCACTTATGGGGTGTATTGATAAGGGGGATGAGACAAAGGAGAGGAGTCAGGGGTAGAATTTCTTCTCTTGATGCAAAGAGAATTGTCGGCAACTTAACTTCAGGAAAATGAAGGAAGTGCTTACTGACTTTTGCCGCACCAAAGAGCCTCTACGGATGTTGAGGTGGTGCCCTCTTACAAGTACTTGAGGGTCTACGTTAATGGCAGGCTAGACTAGTCTCATAACACGGGAGAGCTATAGGAGAAAGGGCAGAGCAGAATCTTCTTCCATATGAGACTGAGTCCTTTTAATATGGAGAGTGACATTAGTTACGTCTTCTACAGCTCTGGTGATGGTCAGGGCAATTTTCTCTGCTGTGGTGTGCTGGGCCAGCTCTTCAAGAGAGTCCTACCAAATCAACTAGCTAATTAAAATGGCTGGCTCTGTTATTGGACACACTCTGGATTGTATTATATTATATTGAAGATTGCTTGTGTTCTGTGTATTGTATTGTGTTGTATTTTATTAATCCCCTTTTTCTGACACCCTCTGCACAACCAGCCTGCCTGGAAAGGGGTCTCTCTTTGAACTGCCTTTTTCCAAGGTTTCTTCCATTTTTTCCCAGCTAGAGTTTTTTGGGAGTTTTTTCCTTGTCTTTTTAGAGAATCAAGGCTGGAGGAGCTGCCAAAAGGCAGGGCCTGTTAAAGCCCATTGCGGTGCTTCTTGTGTGATTTTGGGCTATACAAATATAAATTGTATTGTATTGTATTGTATTGTGCTCTGGATCCCCTGGAGATAGTAGCAATGGAGAGAATGAAGACAAAACTGACTGCCATTATGAACAACACTGCACATCCTCTCTCTGACACACTAACAGCACTTTAAGAGACCCAGAGTCACTGTTTTGTTTTTATGGAAGAATTTAAAGAATATGTATTGATTTACTGAGTGCACTGTTGCACTTTTTAACACTTTAATTCACAATTCTTTTAACAAAAATCTGCACAGATTCTCAGTTAAAAGTCTTGCCTGTCTACTTACTTGCCCTGCTCCATCTCAGTACATGAGGACTGATGTCCTGGAACAGAAGATGGCGTCCATGGGCTGTGGGCATCGGGGTATCACCTTCTGTATATCTCTAAAGGTTGGTAAGTGTAAGTAAAGGTAAATGGGAGTGAGGACAGAGGTGTAACATATAAATGTGGGCTACAGAAAAAAAATCTGTGCATTTAACAAAAGGGGACTAATGTTTGGAAGGACGAATGGATCTTCAACTATGATCCTGGTGGGCCACAGTGGCTACAGGTTTTCATTCTTAGCCTTTTCTTAATTAGTTGCCAATTTTTGCTGCTAATTAACTCTTTTGCCTTAAATGTAAATGTCTCAGATCCCTTAATTGTTGTAAAGTATTGTCCATCCATCCAAAATTCAATTTCAAGATTTTGATGAATCTCGACATTTTAGACCTCCCAGAGTCCAATTTACTTTATCGCGGGGAAAGTATTGTAATCGTCCAAATAATTTGATTTCGAGATTTTACTTTTATAATTTACTTTATAATAATTGTTCAATATATTATTGATTTGATTTGATTTGTTGTTGATGGTTCTTTATTGCACATAATATAAAAATATAATCCTTGTCTTGTGGTTTACTCATCAAATATCCATCCCCATATCTGTGTATTCGAGAAGGTCCAGAGGAGGCTACTCCCGATTGTTTCTTTAATCAGCAGCTAAACAATAATGAGATACAAAACGAGCCAACAGATGACCAGCTAACCTGCGCCCGTCATGCAATATCTGAAAATAAAGAATGGGGAAGGTCTCAGCCATGCAGATCTGCTCAGAACTTCAAAACATTTTGACAGGGCTCTTAGAAAAAAGAAAATCAACTGCTTAGGAAATGATTGCTGTGGATGAATGAGAAAAGCAACATACCATGGAATTAAATCACGGGTTTAATTAACAACAAGAATCTTCTTCTAATTAGGAAACTGATTGGAGTGAAATTGGTTGGAGCTTGAGGCTCCGACTTAGCTGGTCACCTTTTGCCTCACCTCACATCTCATTTCTGTTTGGGTGCCATTTAAGGAAAAAAAAATGAAGCAATTCAGAAGACGGAGTCTTAAAAAAACAAGCTGTCACAGTTGTCACGTGTGTTTTGTGTCATTGTCTGGGAGTAACTTGTAACAATTGATGTAAATAGTAAAATGTCTCAATAGGTTTTGGGAGCCTATGGATGACCTGGGAAGGAATACCTGGCTCAGAGGTCCAATGAGCTTAAAGGGGAGGAGCTGACCTTATTTAACACTTGTGAGGGACGGCTGGGATGTCCCTGAAAGAAAAGAATGGAGGAAGCCAGCCTTTTCAGGACATTGTATCTCCCAGGATGCTAGGTGGCAGTTCCCCTGGATGGCAACGATTCCCCGGATTCCCTCAAAGCATCCTGTTGGGTGCCGTGGGTGCCGCCAGAGGGAGCTCACCAAGAACCTGCTTACTCCTACTATTACGACAACTCGGAAGTGCTTCAAAGTCACGCGGACGGAAGCCCGCGCAGTACTTCGCTACTTGAGGAAGGATGATGTGGCATTTGACCCGGAAGAAGAGAAGAAACACTTCTGGGTCATGGATTATTCAACGGACTGGTGAAAACCCAGCAAGGAGAGCCAGAGTTGGGAGGTAGGGTGACGAAGCTGCTGTGATTATTGATTACTGTATTGTTATTGGAGAATTGTGGAGTGTGTGGTGCTTTGTGCACTGTATTTGGTGCATTTTACAATTGTGTCTTGGATGTCTGTCTGGTGGGTTTCACGGGCCAACAGCGAACCCTAGTGTCCACACTCTTAAACCACCGTAACCGGCTATAGTCAGATCCCAATGAAATTTGCCAGCATGCCTGAGTCAAGTATCTTCGACGACGTACATTCGTTGAACACTGCAGCCAGCTATAGTCATTTCCCAGTGTAATTTGCCAGCACACAGGAGCCGAGTATATTCGACAATGTACATTTGTTGATTGCCGCAGCCGGCTATAGAGGTTCCTATTGCAATTTGCCGGGAGATCAGTCACTGCTGTACATTCATTAAGCAGTCAGCTCAAGACCACTGACGCCCCCTAGTGAATCAGCGTCACTGTTCCTGTGATTCAGCCGCTGCACTAGACGACTGCAGGCATCAGCATTGGCCTCTGTGTGCTTGAGTGCAGCCAGTTCAGGCACAGTTGTCTTGGTGATTTACTGAATTTCATCAATGGGCAACAGTTGTACCTTCTACGTATCATAATTGATTGTTGCAGTAGTTTTTTATATAGTTTTTACAGTTCATTGGTCGTGTGTATAATGATCAGTGTTACAGTAATTGTGATGCTCTTTGCATGAAAAAAATATGCGTTCCATTAAAATTTCATTCTTTCTTGGTGAATTGTGATGTTTACTTAGTATGTGGTGGTTTAAGGATTGAAAGAGGAAAAGCACAGTAGCAAATCGAAGACGAGTGCAAGAAAGAAAGAAAGAAAAAAACTAGAAGACATCAGGTGAACCCAGGTTCATTTTCACAGGAGGCAGGAGGACTTGTTGACACAGAAGATTCTTTTCCCTTTTTTATTGTGAATTTGGGGCTGACGTGCCTGCATGAGGAGATGGTGGGTGATAGATGCTTCCTTGGATTTCGGGTATGGCAAAACCATCACAATAAGGAACATTCAGAAACGGATGAACATTTAAAGGACCTTTTTTCCATTCTCTGTTAATTCTCTTATTATTTATCAATCAATCAATCAACATTTATTGCACACTGTCCGGGGGCATCAACCCCAGAATTAGAAGTGTCTAACCGTTATCATGTCCTGGCGGAGCTGGACGGTGACTCTGATAATTCTGAGGTGGTAGGCAGGGTTGAGGAGCCCCAACGGGCCACCTCAAAACCAGTTCCCAAAAAGAGAGGTAGTGATAGTTGGGGACTCAATCATTAGGGGGATTGAAGCGCAGGTGTGCTCCAGAGAGAGAGAGTCTCGTACGGTGTGTTGCCTTCCGGGAGCACAGGTGGGAGACCTCCTGGAAGGGTGGATAGGCTCTTGGCCAGAGCGGGGTGGATCCAGTTGTCATTGTCCACGTTGGAACAAATGACATACATAAGGGTAGTCTGTCAGTTCTGCGATCCAAATTCAAAGAGTTAGGTACCAAGCTGAGGAGCAGAACTGACAAGGTAGTCTTCTCCGAAGTTCTGCCTGTGCCACGCGCCAGTCCAGGTAAGATTGAGGAGATTAGAAGGCTTAACGCGTGGCTCAAATCTTGGTGCAGGGTAGAAGGGTATAGGTTTATGGGGCATTGGGACTCCTTTTGGAACAGATGGGACCTGTTCGCCGTGACGGGTTACATCTGAACCGGAGGGGCACCAATGTATTGGGGAGGCGTATGTGTAGGCTAGTCGAGGATTGTTTAAACTAGGGAATGGGGGGGCAGGGAGTTTAGGACAGGCCAGATTTAGATCTATACATGGAAGAACAAACAATGGTGTAGAAATAAAAATGCATAGTAATGTAAATTTTAAGCAAACACGTAAAGATAGAAGGATTAACACATTAAAAATAGCTTGCCTTAATGCTAGAAGTATCAAAAATAAGGTAAGTGAGTTGGAGTTGTATGTAGCAGAGCACAATTATGATATTATAGCAATAACGGAAACCTGGCTAAATAACAAAGATGGGGATGAGTGTAACATAGAGGGATACACATTTTTAGGAAGGATAGACAGAACAGAAAAGGAGGTGGGGTTGCTGTTTATGCCAAACAGGAATTAAATGTAAGTCATCTTCAGTTGGATGATGAGCCCCATCTTAGTGAGGACATGTGGCTTCGCCTGGAAAATATTAGGGAAAAGGTCTCATTTTAGGAGTGTGTTATAGACCACCCAATTCAGACAGTAATTTCAACACACATCTTTTAGTAATATCAAAAGGCAAGTTTACAGGGGATATTATAGTCATGGGGACTTTAATTATCCAAATATTAACTGGGATAACCTTACAGATGGAGGAGCACAAGAGCAGGAGTTTTTAGAAGTAATCGCGACTGTTTTTAACACAGCATGTTAAAGCACCAACAAGGGGTGAAGCCTATCTGGATTTAGTATTCTGTAATAATCAGGATAGAATTGAGGGTGTAGAGGTGATTGAACCACTAGGGTCAAGTGACCATAATGTAATACAATTCTCAGTATTTTGTAAGAGTACAGA
The DNA here is from genome assembly GCF_016835505.1 of Polypterus senegalus. Taxonomy (NCBI): domain Eukaryota; kingdom Metazoa; phylum Chordata; class Cladistia; order Polypteriformes; family Polypteridae; genus Polypterus; species Polypterus senegalus. The sequence continues at coordinate 24,971 of NW_024382336.1, forward strand.
TGCAAAGACTAAAATTGTTAAGTTGAACTTTAGTAGGGCTAATTTTGAGCAGATGCGACAAAGTCTAAGTAGGATAGACTGGGATAAGCTTTTAAATGTGGAGACAGTCGAGGAGCAGTGGAACAGGTTTAAAATGTTTTACATGTAATGCAGGACAGATACATACCTAAATTTGGAAGTAATAGGAAACTAAAAAATCTCCACGATGGATTAATAAAGATTTAAAAAGAAGTTGCAAAGGAAAAACTGCTGTATAAGGCATATAAGACTAATGACTGCAAAGAGAACCGTAGCGTATGAGAAATGAGGGCAACCATTAAGAAGGATATCAGAGAGGCTAAAAGACAGTTGGAGAGGAATATAGCAGATAAGGCGAAAGAAGACCCCAAGAGATTCTTTCAGTATTTTAGTAGTAAAAGAACAGTTAAGGAGGAGGTCAAGTTCATCAGGAATAGTAAAGGGAATTAAAAGATACAGACAATGAAATAGCAGATGCCCTAAACTTACATTTTTCTGAGGTGTTTACAAGTGAGCAAGTGGATAACCTGCCAGAGGTAAACACAACTACTAAGGAGGTACTGAGGGATTTGGAAATTGTAGAGGGAGAAGTGCTGCTCAGATTAAATAAGATGAAATCAAACAAATCACCAGGCCCAGATAATATTTATCCTCGTGTTCTTAAGGAGGCTAGTGAGTACATATATAAACCCTTGACACATATTTTTAGGAAGTCACTGTGCACTGGAGAGATTCCAAAGGACTGGAAAATGGCAAATATCATCCCATTATATAAAAAGGGTGACAGGGCAGATCCAAGCAACTATAGGCCAGTAAGCTTAACAAGCATCACAGGAAAATTAATGGAAGGAATTATTAAGGATAAGATTGAGCAACACATGACAAGGACAGGAGTTATTCTGAACAGTCAGCATGGGTTCAGAAGGGGAGGTCGTGTTTTACTAACATGTTGGAATTCTATGAGGAGGCAACAAAAGGATACGATCAAAGTGGAGCTTATGATATTATTTATCTGGACTTTCAGAAAGCATTTGATAAGGTGCCACATGAGAGGTTGGGCATCAAGTTAAAAGAAGTGGGAATTCAGGGTGATGTTTTTAGATGGGTGCAGAATTGGCTCAGACACAGGAAGCAGAGGGTGATGGTGCGAGGAACCTCATCAGAACTGGCGATGTTAAGAGTGGTGTTCCACAGGGGTCAGTGCTAGGGCCGCTGCTATTTTTAATATATATAAATGATTTAGATAGGAATATAAGTAACAAGCTGGTTAAGTTTGCAGATGATACCAAGATAGGTGGATTAGCAGATAATTTGGAATCCGTTATATCATTACAGAAGGACTTGGATAGCATACAGGCTTGGGCAGATTTGTGGCAGATGAAATTTAATGTCAGTAAATGTAAAGTATTACACATAGGAAGTAAAAATATTAGGTTTGAATACACAATGGGCGGTCGAAAAATCGAGAGTACACCTTATGAGAAGGATTTAGGAGTCATAGTGGACTCCAAGCTATCAACTTCAAACAGTGTTCAGAAGCCATTAAGAAGGCTAACAGAATGTTAGGTTATATAGCACGATCTGTGGAGTACAAGTCCAAGGAGGTTATGCTCAACCTTTATAATGCACTGGTGAGGCCTCATCTTGAGTACTGTGTGCAGTTTTGGTCTCCAGGCTACAAAAGGACATAGCAGCACTAGAAAAGGTCCAGAGAAGAGCGACTAGGCTGATTCCAGGTCTACAGGGGTTGAATTATGAGGAAAGATTAAAAGAGCTGAGCCTTTACAGTTTAAGCAAAAGAAGATTAAGAGGTGACATGATTGAAGTGTTTAAAATTATGAAGGGAATTAGTACAGTGGATCGAGACTTGTATTTTAAAATGAGCTCATCAAGAACACGGGGACACAGTTGGAAACTTGTTAAGGGTAAATTTCGCACAAACATTAGGAAGTTTTTCTTTACACAAAGAACGATAGACACTTGGAATAAGTTACCAAGTAGTGTGGTAGACAGTAAGACGTTAGGGACTTTCAAAACTCGACTTGATGTTTTCTTGGAGGAAGCAAGTGGATAGGACTGGCGAGCTTTGTTGGGCTGAATGGCCTGTTCTCGTCTAGATTGTTCTAATTCTAATATTTATATAGCACATATTCATACAAAAAAATGTAGCTCAAAGTGCTTTACAAAATGAATAGAAAAATAGAAGACACAATAAAAAATAAACATAAGTCAATATTAATTAACATAGAATAAGTAAGGTCCGATGGCCAGGGTGGACAGAAAAACAAAAAAAAACTCCAAAAGCTGGAGAAAAAAATAAAATCTGTAGGGGTTCCAGACCATGAGACCGCCCAGTCCCCTCTGGGCAATCTACCTAACATAAGTCAAACAGTCCTCTTTGTATTTAGGGTTCTCATGGAAGGACTTGATGATGATGGTCACGTAGACTTCTGGCTTTCAGCCCATCAATGTTGGAGCATCACAAAGAAACCGGAAAAAGAAACCATGAATTGTTATTGTGATGAATTGAACATACAGAGTATCAGGATTAAGTTACAGTGAAGTTATGAGAAGGCCATGTTAAAGTAATGTGTTTTCAGCAGTGTTTTAAAGTGCTCTACTGTATCAGCCTGGTGAATTCCCATTGACAGGCTATTCCAGATTTTAGGTGCATAACAGCAGAAGGCCGCCTCACCACTTCTTTTAAGTTTAGCTTTTGGAATTATAAGGAGACACTCATTTGAAGATCTAAGGTTACGATTTGGAATATAACGTGTCAGGCATTCCGATATATAAGAAGGAGCGCGATTCTTTAAGGCTTTATAAACCATAAGCAGTATTTTAAAGTCAATCCTGAATGACACAGGCAACCAGTGTAGTGACATCAAAACTGGAGAGATGTGTTCGGATTTTCTTTTCCCAGTTAGGATTCTAGCAGCTGCATTCTGCACTCGCTGCAAGTGATTTATGTCTTTAATTTAATTTAATTTACTATAATTATGAGGTGCCATTTAGGATAGACATGTTTTTACTGTGGCTGTTGAAGTGGTGGTAAACATATCAGCTTTAGCACAACTCTATTGGTTTGCCAGTGCATGTATGGATTTCACTTCAGCCCAGCTCTATCAGTTTGGTGGCTCGCGTTTTGAATACTGCTGGGACACACGTCGAATTGTTGGCTCATATATTGGATTCAGTACACCTCTATTGGTTTAGTTTGGTACATTCCTATCCGTTTTGTGTCATTTTGCTTGACTTCTTACTCTATACAACTCTAAGCAACTGACATGCATGTAAACAGACTTGAGCTGAGAAAACTGTGCGGCGGTGGTGGGATGTGATAGCAGGCTGCTTGCTGCTTATCGACACATTTACAGGACAAAAGACGCTGCCGGACAGGTGCGATGTAATTTAAGGTGGGACGGATCTACAAGTTTTTTTGTAGGCTCTGGTAATTCTAGTGTTAAGCAAAGTCATTTATCATACGTGCAGTCAGCTAATTAAATGTGTGTAACATCACATGTTCCGGAGTTGTAAAATAAATATGCCTTGTCTGAGGGACCAAAACAGAAGCGACGTCAGAAGAAGAGACAGCGATGACAAAAAGGCGACATTGGAAAAAGAGACCAAGACATGTGTGATCAGTGTCATCTGATCGTCATGAACAACACTGACTGCTAAATCAAACAGCTCCTTAGGACATTCGTCTTTGACATCTCTAATTTATTGTAAGCTTTTTCTAAAGACTATATATAACCTGACTTTACGATCTACATTTTCCTTTATACTTACCTATTATTGTTCTTTAATAAATATGAAGTTGCTTTTAATTTTCTATACTTTGTCTTTAAATCTAGAGTGACTAAAGTAATAAGGTAAATATTTAGAGCACCTGGAGTAGTAAGGAAGTGCTTTGAGGTTTTATCAGGCTGAGGATGAGAGTTCTGCCCAATAGTGAACAGAATGTAAAGTAAGACATCAGTGGTTGATAAATGCTGACATTTGTATGTCTGAATATATTCTTGGAGATCAAAAGTAATATTTAGGTCTGAGATATATCTAAGACTAGAAGGCTTTGCCCCCTGCTCACTTCATTCGCCAACATTGTGAAGGGGGGGCTGAACGCACCCCAAAGAGACGTGGTCGCTCCTCTGAAACCCCCTCTTAAACGGTGTGTGGCAGGTGGCTGGGTGTGGTCACCAATCAGCCACCTACTTAAGGAGCCACCGCCCTGCAATCAAGGCTGGAGTCGGGTGAGGAGGAGGACAAGGTCGAGGCAGTGGAGGCGAAGAGAAGCCTGAGTATTTGTGTGAAGAGGACTGTGTTTGTGGACTTTGGGGAGCTGGGGGTTTGGTGGCGGTGCACTTGACTTTTGTATAGCATTGTGTAAATAAACGTGGGTGATGATTAAAACGGTGTCCGTCTGTGTGTGTCCGGGCCGCTATACTTCACAGTGGCGTAGCCGGCAGGATGCTCCACCTGGGTCAAGGTGGGGACCTGCAGTGATAAATATTTCTGTGTTGTGCCCGGCACAACAGGGGAACCACGTGCGTGCACGCAGGGGGCGTGCACAACCCGCAGCAGCGAGTGCTGTATGGACCATTGGGGGTCCATTGAAGGACTTTGTTTTTGGGGGGCGGCTCGCCGACGCGGAGCCCAGGAAAGGGGCTGCCAAGACGGAGGCTGTGGCTGCGGAAGCCGCAGCAGCAACAGAGCTGCCTGGAAAGACGCTCTCGAGTGAGAGAGGAGAGCGAGAAGGCCAGCCAAAAGTCCCTCCTCGATACAGGCACGGGATTGGACAGCGTGTCCTGTTTTCTTGCCAGCGGTTGGTCGGAGGCGAGAGCAGGGAATGTCCGTCCCGTGCACCCAGGAAACCCGAGTGGGCCACAGGGAAAGGCCCATAGAGAGCAGTCTGTCGGTGGAACCCCGCACAAGGTAAGCCCACCGCCGGCTGCTTCTCTCTCCTTGGCAGCTGTGTTGCAGGAGCTGCAAGACGAACTGCGCCTTGTGCTGTCTGGACTGTGTTTGTGGACTTTGGGGAGCTGGGGGTTTGGTGGCGGTGCACTTGACTTTTGTATAGCATTGTGTAAATAAACGTGGGTGATGATTAAAACGGTGTCTGTCTGTTTGTGTCCGGGCCGCTATACTTCAATGGTGATATAATGGAAAACAAATAGTTTTTTTTTACACTCTCTTTGCTTGATCAGCTGCTGCTGTGCCACGTGATCTGCATCTGGCGCGACTCACTTTTGTCATGTCACCTACAGTATGTCCATATATTCAGTCTCTTTTTGCTTTTACATTTTCATCAATATCGCATTGAATTTTGATTCCATATTTGGAATTGCATCGTGTCAACGCAACGTATAACTCCCCGTGACTGAATATCATTTCTTTCTCTCTACACAAACTGTGTCTGACAACAGTATTCACACAAATGAGAATTGATTTGTCTCGTGGGATTTCACTTTCACCAAACAACAAATTTTTTAATTCTCGTGGATACGCCTCTCCATGCGGAAGAAACACTACTTTTTTTTTCCCTGATGGCAACAAGAATTAGACGATCTACAAGTCTCTGACTTAAAGTTTAAATCTGAACAACATATCCGATCTCTTTTTGCTGTTCAGTTATTTCACCGAGTAATAATTTCCATTTGTTTGCGTTAATGCGATCTTTATTAACATTTTTTTGAGACTTTCAAATTTTCATACTTGCATTATCTCTAACCTGCTCTGCATGTGTACCACGACAACGTTTTTGAATTCTTTATGACGTTCTACCTTGTCATCTACTCTTTGTCTTTTATTTCTAGCCCCGGGTTAAATCTCTTGGTCTCGCGGGACGTGAAAGTGTCTCTGTGAGAAAATCACGTCTCGTCTCCTTCCAACCTTCCAAGATTTTTTTTTTAATAGCAAGACATCATACATTGTACGTGCCAATGATAAGTAATTCTCTTGACATACTAGAGAAAGACGGAATGTACACATGCTATTCATATTCGTGTGGGTTAAAGTGCTAGAGAGTAACGGGCTGTGTATGCGTCATTCTTAAGGTACTTTTGTGGTTAGGGTCTGTGTGTACAAGGTATGTCTATTAAATCACGAGACTGTAATTCCACTTAGTAAAGAAAGCAGTCAGAACTGGTTATAACTGGATGCGTGATAACCTTGAATATGTCTGAGCCTGCATGACAAGCAGCAACACTCTATGACGTTCAGTTGATTGTAAGTCGTCATTTAGTTTGGTTGTGTTTTCTGTAGTTTAAAAGTTGAACAACGTAACAATTTGAAATTTTTAGTAAAATTGCACAAAACACCAACAGAATGTTTTCAAATGCTTACTACAGCGTATGGGAATGACATCCTGTCTCGTGCATGTTTGTTTGGATGGCACAAAAGATTCAGCGAGGGACGTGAGAATGTCGAAGACAATGAACGCCATGGACCAAGAATGAAAAAAGCTCATCAAAGCAAGTCCAAATTCAAAGCCATGCTCATTGTGTTTTTTCGATATATCAAGGGTGTAATTTTGGAAGAATGGGTTCCAGAAGGCACAACAGTTAACCAGCATTATTATAAGGAAGTTTTGATAAAGCTCAGAGAAAAAGTCAGAAAAAAAACGGCCGCAACTGTGGGAAAATGGTTTCATTCTTCACCAGGACAATGCGGCGGCTCACATAGCACTTTCTATAAAGCAGTTTTTGACTGACAAGCGCATTACTCCACCTCAACATCCTCCATATTCACCCGATTTAGCACCATGCGACTTTTGTCTTTTCCCAAAAGTTAAATCAGTGCTTAAACGGACACGTTTTGAGTCAGTTGATGCTGTAAAGAAGAAAACGGCGGATGTGTTAAAACAGCTGACACAAATTGATTTGCTCCATGCCTTCGACCAGTGGAAAACAAGACTGCACATGTGTTAGTGCAAATGGCGAGTATATTGAAGGGAACAAACATTAAATTTGTAATACATATAAATAAAGTTGAGTTATTTAATCAGTCTCATTATTTAATAGACACACCTCGTATGTGTATATCTATAAGTGTGTGTTCAACTGAAGGTGCGACAGTAGAGGAATCTGGTAACAAACTTCAGTAAGTCAAGGGAAATAGCACGATAATACAGTCATTAATTTGTTAAGTGTTTTGTATCGTAATCCGTGAGTGTAGGGGTTACGCTGCCATGCAGGATGTTGTTAATATCAGATTCTTTGTTGTGTACACGGGCGGCACGATGGCGCAGTTGGTAGCGCTGCTGCCTCGCAGTAAGGAGACCTGGGTTCGCTTCCTGGGTCTTTCCTGCATGGAGTTTGCATGTTCTCTGCGTGTCTGCGAGGGTTTCTTCCGGGTTTTCCGGTTTCCTCCCACAGTCCAAAGATATGGAGGTTACATGCATTGGCCATTCCAAATTGTCCCTAGTGTGTGCCCTGTGTGTGTGTGCCCTGCCCGGGGTTTGTTTCCTTAAGAATTAAGAATTTTTTTTCCATGCTTACATTTGGGCGGCATGGTGGCGCAGTGGTAGTGCCACTGCCTTGCAGTTGGGAGACCCAGGTCTGCTTCCTGGGTCCTCCGTGCGTGGAGTTTGCATGTTCTCCCCGTGTTTGCATGGGTTTCCTCCAGGTTCTCTGGTTTCCTCCCACAGTCCAAAGACATGCAGGTTACGTGCATTGGCAGTTCTACATTGTCCCTAGTGTGTACTTGGTGTGTGTGTGTGCGTGCTGTGGGCTGGCGCCCGGGGTTTGTTTCCTGCCTTGTGCCCTGTGTTGGCTGAGATTGGCTCCAGCAGACCCCTGTGACCCTGTAGTTAGGATACAGTGGGATTGATGCTTACATTTACTCCGTTGGTGTCCTCCATACTTCCTGTTGTGGCTACTAGGGAAGCAGTGTCGGTCACTCTCGCTCTGGGTTATTTATTATTTTTTTTGTTTTTTGCAGCAGCTTGAGGGTTCAATAGTGCATGTTATAATCGTGTCATCTCAGAGCGAATAAAGGGCCTCGAGGAGTAGTACAAAGTCAATTAAAATGAAGGGAAAAGGAGTTAATTAGCTGCAAAAACTGATCACTAATTAAAAAAAAAGGGTTTAGAATGAAGACCTGCCGCCACAGTAGCACTCCTGGACCGTAGGTGGAGACCCCTGTTTAAAGGAAAGGTGTCCAAAAAAATGTGTTTTTCACAGTAAATAAAAAGGAAGTAAATGCTTCCAGACTGAACTAAACACTGTCCTTCTCATGCCCAGAGGAAGGAATTTTGCTGGAAGCGAAACCCCTCTTGTTTCGCAAAAAAAAAAAAACAATTTGTGCAAAGGAAACCATAAATTTTGTGCAAAACTTTTTCCGATCACTAGGTACCTGTTTTAAACAAAATTATCTTCTCGTATAAAGCCATCCATGACTGGGCGGTCAGTGACATAGGAAGAGCAAGTGGACCTAATCAAATAAAATCAACGCTCTGCATATCGATATTGATTTATACAAATAAACCATTAAATTGATATTTTGGATGTCATTCCATTCCCAGTGGGTAAATGATCATGCGCCAAAGCAATTTTGGGCATCACTGGGATGCACTCAGTGCCTCAGGATGATTTGTAATGAACCGCATGTGTGGGTTATTACCGCTCTATGCTGTAGTACGAATAATTTGAACTAATATGTAGCAGGAGAAATTCATTTCATACATCGCCCTCAAGCAGCTAAAACAGCGTCTGGAGACTTAGGCTTCGCTCTCTATCTTGTTCTCATTTTTTTAAAGCATAAACCACTTTCAGAACAAACATTAAATGCTTTAAACAAACGTCCTATATTTTATAGCCTTGTATGTTCTGTCCTCAAGGCAAGCACACAAACACAACTAATTCCGCATTTATATTTTATCACATTCTGATCAAAATGCCATACCTTGTCTTCAATGCAGTATTGATTATCCCAAATGTCAGCTCCAACACCTACTGCACATTTCAGCTGTGCCCTTTAGTAGCAAACTGTAATCTTCTTCTTTTTTTTTTCCTCAACAAAAACTAGAAATACAGTGTAAAAATATTCCTTCTTATAAGGTGTAGGTTCTGAAAGCTAGGAATGGACTTGCTTTATCTGCTAAACTAGTGAAACATGGATCACACCTTCAAAGGAAATGCTCACTTGCTGTTTTCAAAATAGTTTATTATAGGGCATCAACAAACAGACATATTAATGATCAATTACTTTGAGTGAATAGCTGAACAATTCCTGGATTAATCGGTTTAGCTGAAAATGATCATCTGTTAACTACACGGGGCACTCTACACTTACTGTGAAAGGGCGTTATGCCTGACATAACTAAAATTAATTTTGTATTAACAACACCGAACATTCTCATAAAAAATGTGATTTTCAAATATTAAAAAAAAGAAATTTGCATATGACACTCATTTTTTAATGGAATAAAACGATCTTTGTGGAAAGGCAAACTAAACTAAATGTACAGTGGATTCAGAAAGTAGATTTTAAATGGTTAAATTTGTGATTATCTATCTATCTATCTATCTATCTATCATATAGTGCCTTTCATATTTATCTATCTATCTATCTATCTATCTATCTATCTATCATATAGTGCCTTTCATATCTATCTATCTATCTATCTATCTATCTATCTATCTATCTATCTATCTATCTATCTATCTATCTATCTATCATATAGTGCCTTTCATATCTATCTATCTATCTATCTATCTATCTATCTATCTATCTATCTATCTATCTATCTATCATGCCTTTCTTTTCTATTATATAGTGCCTTGCATATCTATATACAGTGCATCCGGAAAGTATTCACAGCGCATCCCTTTTTTCACATTTTGTTATGTTACAGCCTTATTCCAAAATGGATTAAATTCAATTTTTTCCTCAGAATTCTACACACAACACCCCATAATGACAATGTGAAAAAGTTTACTTAAGGTTTTTGCAAATTTATTAAAAATAAAAAAAATGAGAAATCACATGTACATAAGTATTCACAGCCTTTGCTCAATACTTTGTCGATGCACCTCTGGCAGTAATTCCAGCCTCAAGTCTTTTTGAATGTGATGCCACAAGCTTGGCACACCTATCCTTGGCCAGTTTCGCCCATTCCTCTTTGCAGCACCTCCATCAGGTTAGATGGGAAGCGTCGGTGCACAGCCATTTTAAGATCTCTCCAGAGATGTTCAATCAGATTCATGTCTGGGCTCTGGCTGGGCCACTCAAGGACATTCACAGAGTTGTCCTGAAGCCACTCCTTTGATATCTTGGCTGTGTGCTTAGGGTCGTTGTCCTGCTGAAAGATGAACCGTCGCCCCAGTCTGAGGTCAAGAGCGCTCTGGAGCAGGTTTTCATCCAGGGTGTCTCTGTACATTGCTGCAGTCATCTTTCCCTTTATCCTGACTAGTCTCCCAGTTCCTGCTGCTGAAAAACATCCCCACAGCATGATACTGCCACCACCATGCTTCACTGTAGGGATGGTATCGGCCTGGTGATGAGCGGTGCCTGGTTTCCTCCAAACGTGACTCCTGGCATTCACACCAAAGAGTTCAATGTTTGTCTCATCAGACCAGAGAATTTTGTTTCTCATTGTCTGAGAGTCCTTCAGGTGCCTTTTGGCAAACTCCAGGCCGGCTGCCATGTGCCTTTTACTACGGAGTGGCTTCCGTCTGGCCACTCTACCATACAGGCCTGATTGGTGGATTGCTGCAGAGATGGTTGTCCTTCTGGAAGGTTCTCCTCTCTCCACAGAAGACCTCTGGAGCTCTGACAGAGTGACCATCGGGTTCTTGGTCACCTCCCTGATTAAGGCCCTTCTCCCCCGATCGCTCAGTTTAGATGGCCAGCCAGCTCTAGGAAGAATCCTGGTGGTTTCGAACTTCTTCCACTTACGGATGATGGAGGCCACCGTGCTCATTGGGACCTTCAAAGTAGAAGAAGTTTTTCTGTAACCTTCCTCAGATTTGTGCCTCAAGACAATCCTGTCTCGGAGGTCTACAGACAATTCCTTTGACTTCATGCTTGGTTTGTGCTCTGACATGAACTGTCAACTGTGGGACCTTCTATAGACAGGTGTGTGCCTTTCCAAATCATGTCCAGTCAACTGAATTGACCACAGGTGGACTGCAATGAAGCTGCAGAAACATCTCAAGAATGATCAGGTGAAGCAGGATGAACCTGAGCTTACTTTTGAGCTTCATGGCAAAGGCTGTGAATACTTATGTACAGTACATGTGCTTTCTCAGTTTTTTTATTTTTAATAAATTTGCAAAAGCCTTTAAACTTTCTATCTATCTATCTATCTATCTATCTATCTATCTATCTATCTATCTATCTATCTATCTATCTATCTATCTATCTATCTATCTATCTATCTACCTACCTTTCTTTCTTGCCTACTATGCTAAAAATAATATCTATCTATCTTGCCTACTATGCTAAAATTAATATCTATCTATCTTGCCTACTATGCTAAAATTAATATCTATCTATCTATCTATCTATCTATCTATCTATCTATCTACCTTTCTTTCTATCTATCTATCTATCTATCTATCTATCTATCTCTTTCTTTCTTGCCTACTATGCTAAAATTAATATCTATCTATCTATCTATCTATCTATCTATCTATCTATCTATCTATCTATCTATCTATCTGAAATTTTTGACATGATAGAATAAACTTTCCTAAGCAAAATATTTCTAAGAGTGCAAAGCTTACTAAGCACGCAGACCACAGTGATGTGTTGAGTTTTATTACTCATCACTGCAGCCTACACTTGAGTCATAGGATTAAAGACCAATCCCCCCGTGCTGGCCTTTTGCCAATGACATTGTGTTGTGTAACACCAGAAAAGACGAAGTGGAGAGGAAGTTTGTAGAATGGAGAAGAGCTTTGGAAGATAGAAGATTGAAGATAAATATGAAAAAGGCAGAATTTCTGAGGTTTAATGGTGATCAGTATTCAGAAATGAGCATGCAGAGAGAGCTAATGAAAACAGTGGATGAGTTCCAATATCCAGGATCAGTGGTAGCCCAAGATGGAGAATCTGATGCAGAGAAAAACCAAAGAGTGAAGTGTGGATGGAACAACTGGAAGACGGTATAAGGAGTGTTGTGTGATTGAAGAGTGAAGATGAAGGTTAAAGGTGAGGTTTTTAAGACAGCGGTAAGACCAGCAATGACATGAACAGTAAAGGGAGTGCAGGAGACGTTAGATGCAGCAGAAATGAGAATATTGAGATGAATGTATGGCGATACAAAAAAAGGACAAAACTGTAGTCCTTGCTTCTGAATACTATTATAAGTTGCTCTAATTCATATTGCTGTGCTCCAATTGGATCATACAACATTCTAGACAAAAAGGCAGGTGGTGTGGCATAACAGTTAAGAGTTTGGACATCAAACCCTAATGTTGTGAGTTAAAATCCCACTACTGACACCATTTGACCACAGGAAAGTCACTTCACCTGCCTGTGCTCCAGTTGAAAAAAGAAAAGAAATGTGACTGATCATAGCTCAAATGGTGGAAGCCACCTTAGATAAAGGCATCAATCCAATAATATAGTGGCAGAAATAAGTACTGAATGCATCAACATGAATTTCAGTCAACACATTTCCAATGGGGTTAGTCACATGAAATTCCTACCAGACATTGGTATTAACTCAAGAAATCCACAAATATAAAAAAAAGTCACAGCATTAAAAGCCATAAATATATGTAATAACATGGAATGACACATGGAAAAAGTATTGAATGCATTAAGAAAAAGCAGAACACCAAGGCAAGGAAAAGCAAGGAAGCAGCTAAAAATCCATTTGTTGTTAGAAAGTAATTCCACCACCATGTCAGGACAGGTCAGGCTGGGGATCCATGCACTGGTACAGCTCATTGTCACACCCACCACACGACAAAACAGCTCAATATCCCGGTTGGCAACCCCCCAGGTGGACACATGGCTCAGTCCCACCCTCCGTAAATGACCCTCTATCTGCCATAGCCAGGTGTTACGTGGGCAACCCCTCGGCCTGGTCCAGCCGCTTAGGTCCTTAACAATGAGAAATCACCCTCGGGTAATCGTGCCACTTGGCCATAGTGCCGTAACTGACGCTTCCTCACAATGCAGGTCATGTGCCTCATTCGGGACTCCATGAATAACACAAAGTGAAACCAGCGGTAGCCAGGGATTTTCCGAAGAGGCACAGTACTGAAGGAGTCCAGTCTTCGTCTCAGGTCACTGGATAGCGTCCATGTCTCACAGCCATATAGCAAGGCAGGAAGCACCAGGACTCTAAAGACTTGGACCTTTGTCCTTTTGCAGAGATAATCGGCAGCGCCACACACCCCTTTCCAGTGACCTCATGACCCCCCCATGCTCTCCTAATCCATCTATTGACTTCATAGGAAGAGTCACCAGAGACATGAATGTCACTGCCGAGGTCAGTAATCCCCTTGACGATGTTGACACTCTCTCCGCCAACATACACACTGCTGATGGCCATGTCCAGGAGGTCAATGAAGGCCTGGATGTTGGTTTTTATCAGGACACTCACAAGCCCAGACACTCAGTCCCTCGAGAGCCCCGATCAGAGCCACCATTGACTCCGTAAAGATCACAGCATAGTCAGCAAAGTCAAGATCCATGAATCTTTCTTCACCAACAGATGCCCCACAGCCGCTGGACCCTACAACCTGTCCATACAAGAATTAAACAGAGTAGGAGCAGAACACACCCCTGACGAACCCCTGAATCAACTGGGAAAAACGCAGAGGTCCTGTCTCCACTGAGCGCAGCACTCACAGTACCAGTGTACAGGCCGGCCATGATATCCAGCAACCTCGAAGAGATTCCACGGACCCTTAGGATGTCCCACAGGGCAGCTCGATCAACTGAGTGAAACGCTTGATGAAAATCGACAAATCGACAAACTCTGCTGATATTTGCGTTTGCACATTTATACATATAATGACCTGCCATTGCTGTGTGACGAACAATATGGTGCCCTGAAATGAGGGGACCATGAAGATAAAATGTTTGACCAAAATGTCTGCAAATCCCCTTAAATGAAAGTCTGCAATGTGCACTTTAATCACATCTGAATTTTAATCAGTGGAGATAAAAAGGAAATCAACTAAAAAAGTGTCTTTGCCCCAAACATTATGGCGGGCACGGCGTCAACTTAAATTTAAATCTACAGCACAATGCAGTGCAGAAAGAGCAGGGGTCTGAATACTTTCTGAATCCACTGTATCACAGACTACGGCACCCTTCCATATTGAGACCTCAGTGATTTCTATTTTTATTTCCTTGCTGTATTATTAGCACTATGGGCTCTGCAGGTTATTGTAAATGGGGTCGTTTGCTCTTTTCTGTAGGACAATGCTAAATTTATTTTATTTTAGTAACAGCATGCTAAAGGAGCGCTCTGCCTGACAAGCAGACCTTGTTTTCAGTGGATCAAACCTTTCTCCCTAGTGGCTAGAGACCTTTTTAAATGTCATTTCCTTGAAGAACTCTCATAAATATCACCCATGTGGTATTTAACGCCACTTGTTAAAGGGTATTTACTACATGTTTACCGAGCCTCTGAAATATATATGTACATGTGTCTCAAATCCCTGAAGTGGGTTTAATAATGAAGGGATGGTTTGTTAAGGTGGTACAGTGGTGCAGTGGTAGTGCTGCTGCTTTTGCAGTAAGGAGACCGGCGTTTGTGTCCCATGTGTTCCCTGTGTGGAGTTTGCCTGTTCTCTCCGTGTTCATATTAGTTTCCTCCGGGTACTCCAGTTTCCTCCCACAGTCCCGAGACTTGCTGGGTAGGTGAATTAGTGATGCTAAATCGGCCCCTGATGAGTACCTCTTAATCCTGGGACATACTGGTGGGCTGTCCAAGGGCCATTCCAATGATTGCTGGGATAAACTCCAGCTGTCCCACAAACCTGCCCTGAATATCTGGCTTAGGAAGATGAATGGGATTGATTGCTATGTCATTAATGTGGCCTAAATTATTCACTGGCGGCCACCCGGTGTCTATTTAAGTGTACATCTGTAGGCTGAGGAGGAAGTATTGATTCTTCAGGAAACCTTATTTGGGTGGATTATGGTTCTGCCAGATTGAATATCACTATTTAAATATATTTAACTAGCCATTGTGGTATAGCGGGTCCACAGCTCCCATTAAAAAGGCCAGTTTTAAATAAATCGCCACACTCGCGGATTAGCTAAGGGGCGTGGTTGTGTGGCTGAAGCAGTTCCTGGGGAGCCAGTGATGTGGGCGTTTCTCACCTAAGTGCACAGGTGGGAAATCGTCCACATCTGTAATTGTTCCCGGGATCTGCTGATTGCCACAGCTGCCACGTCCTCTTCATAAATAGAAGCGAGAGGTGGCTAGCAGGTCCACTGCCAGGGGGGGACAAACGGGACTCTGGTCCGGGGCCCTTACGGAAGGGGGCCCCTTCACACTTGATTTTTTTTATGCTGATGTTGTGCATGTAGATATATATTCGGACAATTATTCAAGTTACATGTAATAGAAAAGTTAAATCATTAAGCTTACAACAATACAAGTGAGTGTTTTAATAGCCGCACGCTCCGCGCAAGTAGATATCGTGCTCGTGTCGTGTGAAGCACGCTTGTCAAAGACAAAGGAGAGCAGACGCCGACGTCCTTGAGCTTGACGTTGAGTCGTATGTTTCTTGTACAGGGTTATACGTGGATAATGGATTGACTTCGCCGCTGTAATTGAATATTTCCGTTTCACACACACAGGCACTGTTCTGTCTCAGACGACAGCGATATTGTTGTGCATTGTCGTGGACGTTGACGTGTATGGTGTAGCAGAAGTCCGTCTCCGTAGTTTGATAATTCATTCACTTGGGTGTTTATTGTTGCTTTTAAAGCAGTGACGAGTGTGCGTTGGTTTTGTGTGTATCACTAAAGATTCTGGATCACCCAGATTTTTTGAAAACTTTGAAGTTTGATACAGTAAGTTACCATACTGATTGTACACCATGTAGATAACCCTAACCGTTAGTATATATTAAAATGTTCAGATGTTACTCCTATTCATTGCATTGATATAATTGTACTGTTACACGTTAGATAATACATAGGCCTATCTCATGAATCTATTGTTTCAATTCTGCTACGAGCTACCATTAGCACTGGCTTTCCTTCTCGCAGTCAAACTTTGATGTGCGAGAAGACTTAACTCATCAAGTATGGTATTCATAAATGCAGCATTGTCGCTGTCGGATAAACTACATTTCGATCATTTTGTATACGTATTTGAAGGTTTTCGCATGTGGGGACCCGGGGGAAGGCAGAGGGGCCCACACGTATCCGGTTGTCTGGGACCCAAATATTTCTGGCGGTGGGCCTGTGGCTAGGGAGAGGAGGAGAAGAAAAAGGAAGTAAAAAGAAAGATGGAAGTTTCAGGAGAGCAGGAAGCAGCGTGGAGAGAGAAAGCGAAGGCTCGCAGGCAGCCAGCTGGACAGTTCAGCACTAGCAGGGGTGTTTGGCCAACACCTAGGGCAGTCGGAAGTGGTCACTCCCGCTGAGCATTTAATGGATGAACAGGAGTGACCAGCAGTAGGATGGCTGGCTGCGTAAGGCCGAAAAGGTAGCGGGATTCAGGAGGCTTGGGGGGTGAATTCCCTGACGAGAGCATCCTGGTCGTTAGGGAAGCCAAGTCTTGATCTGGAGAGTGCTAGACCGAAGCCAGGGATCGGGAAGCCTCCAGACCAGTTGAGTAGTGAGAAGGCCAGCTACAGGAAGGTCTACTCTCCTGTTGAGGAGCCTGATGGAAGAAGCAGGGGAACTGGCAGATAAAAGACACCGGGCTTTGGATTTTTAAAGGGACTGCTTCCAGCATTATTTTAACCTCGTTGTTTTAAAGGATTTTGTTTTTCTATTTATTGAATTTTTAACCTCCACTTCACAACTGTTTTAGCAGATTATTTATTTATTGAAGATTTTTGAGAAGCACTGTACTTTATTTAATTTGGACACTGGTTTGTTGTTGTTGTTTATAATAAAAGCACTTTGCACTTTTGCACCATTCCCTTGCTCCATTGTTGTGCCTCACGGCCGAGCTCATTGGTAACATTACCGACAGTGTAGGGTTCAAGGGCTCCCGGATGGACAATGAGAGCCTGCAGTGAATCTGCGTTGTCACAGCCATCCCCCGTTGCTCCATCTGCATAGTAGTGAAACAGGACAGTGAGGAGGGCCCCACCCGGCACCCCACTCCTGACATTATGCTTCCCCCTTCCTTCGGCAAACAGCATCTGGCTCAGATTAGTGCAAATATATCATTCCTGCAAGCGAAGTATAACTCTTAGCACGATGAGAGAAGTAAAGAAATAAACCAGAATGTTCAAACAAATTTTAGAAAAAAAACAACATAAATCCGTTAAGTAATACTCTCGTTCACTTGCTAAGTGGAGGTAAGGAACGGCCAGAGGCTGGTGAATGAGTGAGGACGGCCGTGCCCCCCCTCGCCTTGGCCCGCTGTGTGTCTCTCGGATTCGCTCCAATAAATCAGTACCACAAGTAAACTATGCGATAAGAGAAGTCGCAAAATCAACCAGAATGTTCAAGCAAATTATAGAAAAAAACCTGACCTAAATCCATTAAGTAATTCTCTCGTTCGCTAGCTAAGCGGAGGTAAGGATGGCCAGAGGCTGGTGAGTGAGTAAGGACGGTCCCCCCCCCCTCTTGGCCCGCTGCTTGTCTCTCAGATCTCGAACTATGATACTTAAGACGATGAGAGAGAGATAGATAGAGAGAGAAGTATCAATTGTCTCACACACACATTCTAGGGAAATACTGTAACTGCAGGTCAACTTGCAATTTTACCCTGACTTGTTGTTGGTCTCTGCCACCTAACAATAACTCTGATGATCTGCAGATCCAGAGAAACACCTGTGAACCATGTAAGTCCCATAATGTAAGTGATGCTTCTGTAAAGGGGCTACAGAGTCTCTTCTGTGTATTTGTCAGTTCCTTTGGGTCAGATCTTTTTCTAGACTTGAAGAATTGGTAGAGTGATAACACCTTGAAAGTTGCTACATACTGTTATGTGTTGATAATGCATCCTTTAGTTTAGATGAACATTATTTTATTAACTTAATTCTTCTTCTTTTTCCTCTCCATCTTCTCCTATTTCTTAATGGGTTGATTTGCTTGATCAATCTTCTCCAAACAGCTCGGTCCTGCACCTCCTTGCCAGTCAAGCCCCCTTTCCTTCAGATTTTATTTTACTTCCTCCATCCACCTCCACTTTGGCCTTCCTCACTTTCTCTTCCTCATGTCCATCCCTCTTTTTCCCACATACTCATGGTCTCTCCTCATCACATGTCCACTTCAATCGACTTTCCTGTACTTTCTTAGATTTCTCTCCCACTTTTGTTGTACCCCGATTGTCTCATTTCTTATTCTGTCCTTTTTTTGTATCTCCGCACATCCATCTCAACATTCTCATTTTTGACACATCCATCTTCTTCTCCTGCACTCCCCTTGACTGCCCATGGCTCAGCTCCACACATCATTTCTGGTCTAACCACCGTCTTAAAAACCTCACTTTTAACCTTTTCATCACACGATACTCCTGAGACCATCTTCCAGTTGTTCCATCCACACTTCACTCTTTGGCTTATCTCTGCATCTAATTCTCCATCTTGGGTTGCCACTGACCCTAGACATTTAAATCACGATACTGAGTGACCCAAAATGCAGCAACCCATGACACCTGGTTCAAGAAACTATGGAATACACAATAAGACAATCCCTATTGTGATTGGTGTTCTTTGTTAATTTTTATTCACTTTCCTGAGGAGTTCCTGGGAATTGTTGATGGCTTTTCTGACATTTGTGAGGTTGAGCAATTTGGTACAAATTATTTATTTTTTGGTATCTTAATTAACCCTTAAACTGCCATATACTTGGGGGTTAATGCACCGAAGTCAAGTCAAGTCAAGTTGGAGAGCATGCACTGGTACAGCGTGTTGCCACACCCACTACATGACGAAACAACTCGGGATCCCAGTTGGCAACCTCCCAAGCAGACACGCAGCCCAGTCCCACCCTCCGGAAATGACCCTCTATCTGCCGCAGCCAGGTGTTACGTGGGCGACCCGTTGGCCTGGTCCAGCCACTCAGGTCCCCAACAATGAGGATCTTACGAGCTGGATCACCCTTGGGGAACGCCACATGGCGTAGTGCGTAATTGATGCTCCCTCACAATGCAGGTAATGTGCCTCATTCGGGACTCCATGAGCAACACGAAGTCAAACCAACGGTACCCAAGGATTTTGCGGAGAGACACAGTACCAAAGGAGTCTAATCTTTATGTCAGGTCAGTGGATTGCGTCCATGTCTTGCAACTATCTTGCAAGACAGGAAACATCAGGACTCTAAAGACTTGAAACTTCGTTCTTTTGTGCCACACACCCCTTTCCAGTGACCTCATGACCCCCCATCCTGTCCCAATCCGTCTACTGACTTCATAGGAAGAGTCACCAAAGACATGAATGTCACTGCCGAGGTAAGTAAACCTCTCAATGATGAGGTCAACACTCTCTCCGCAGACAGACACATTGCTGATGGCCGTGCCTAAGAGGTCATTAAAGGTCTGGGCTCTTAGTTTTTTATCCAGGACACTCGCAAGCCCAGACACTCAGACTCCTCGCTCAGTCTCTCGAGCGCCCCGATCAAAGCCTCCATTGACTCCGCGAAGATCACAGCATCATCAGCAAAGTCAAAATCCGTGAATCTTTCTTCACCAATCAGATGCCCCACAGCCGCTGGGCCCCACGACCTTGCCCAACACCCAGTCCAAAAACACACCCCTGACGAACCCCAGAATCAACTGGGAAAAACGCAGAGGTCCAGCCTCCTACAGTACCAGTGTACAGGCTGGCCATGACATCCAGCAACCTCGAAGGGATCCCACAGACCCTTAGGATGTCCCACAGGGCAGCTCGATCAACTGAGTCAAACGCTTGATGAAAATCGACAAAGGCTACAAAGAAACTCTGCTGATATTCACGTTTGCGCTCCATGAAAACCCTCAGTGCCAGGATGCAGACGATGGTAGACTTCTTGGGCGTAAAAGCAGTGTTATCCCCCTATAGTTGCTGCAATCCAGTCGATCACCCTTCCCTTTCCAAATAGGGACGACAAGTCCCATTTTCCAGTCAGTTGGGATGAGGCCAGTCACCCAAATGGAAGATTGCTTGCAATGCCAGGAGGACAGCCTTACCACCAACCTGGAGAAGTTCATCCCAGATACCACAGATCCCTGCAGCCTTCCCTACCCTCAGCTGGTTCACCACCTGCGCAATCTCTGTGAGACTGGGGGGTTCACAGCTAATTGGAGAATCAGCCTCAAGAACCGTGGACCCAGAGATATCCAACGTCCTAGCTGGAGAATCAGCTTTGAACAACTGGTCAAAGTGCCAGCCCTGGAGGTCACCACTGCAGTGTCATCCGTAAGGACTGTTCCATCAGCTGCCCTGACTGTGACTCTCAAAGGAACAGATTTAGATGTGCGTAATGCTTCGGTTCCTCTGTAAGCAGGACGTGGGTCGCTAGACCACAGATGGTGTGTCACTTGCTCACAGATTCCTCTAACAAAAGCCTCTTTGTCTGCCCTCAGAGCCCTCGCGGCCGTCCTTCTCAGTTTAATGTACCCCCTGGACGCCAAATACTTTTTTGCTGCACTTTTTAAGTAAACGTCACAATTCACAAAGAAAATGTGAAATTTTAATGGAACCCATATTTTTTCATGCAAAGAGCATCACAATTACTGCAACACTGAGCATTTTACACACTGCCAATGAACTGTAAAAACTACTGCAACAATCTATTATGATATGTACAAGGTGCAATTGACGCCATCGATAAAATTCAGTAAACCACCGAGCCAACTGCTCTTGAACTCGCTGCACGCCATCACACAGCAGCCAACACTGATGACTGCAGGCAAGGTCTAGTGCAGCGGCTGAATCCCAGGGACAGTGATACTGATTCACTAGGGGGCGCCAGTGGTCATGAGTTGGCTGCTCAACGAATATACAGCACTGACTGATCAGCTCTGGCGTGCTGGCAAATTGCTCTAGGAAGCGACCATAGCTGGTTGCAGCATTCAATGAATGAACGTCGCCGAATATACTCGGCTCCGGAGTGCTTCCAAATTGCACTGGAAACCGACATTAGTCGGTTACGGCCTTCAACGAATGTACTTTGCCAGATATACTCAGCTCTGGCGTGTTGGCAAATTGCTCTGGGAAGCGACTATAGCCAGTTGCGGCATTTGATGAATGTACATCGCCGAATATACTCGGCCCCTGCGTGATGGCAAATTGCACTGAGACACGACTATAGCTGGTTGCAGCATTCAATAAATACAGTATATGTCACCGAATATACTCGGCTTCGGCATGCTGGCAAATTGCACTGGAAAACAACTTTAGGCAGTTGAGGAGTTCAATGAATGTACGTTGCCGAATGTATGTCACTGAATATATTCGGCTCCGAAGTCCTTCCAAATTGCACTGGAAATCGACATTAGCCAGTTATGGCCTTCAACGAATGTACTTTGCCAAATATACTCAGCTCTGGCATGTTGGCAAATTGCTCTGGGAAGTGACTATAGCCGGTTGCAGCATTAGATGAATGAATGTCGCCGAATATACTCGGCTCCTCCGTGCTGGCAAATTGCACTGGAAAACAACTTTAACCGGTTGCAGAGTTCAATGAATGAACGTCGCCGAATGTATGTCACTGAATATACTGGGCTCCAAAGTGCTTCCAGATTGCACTGGAAACCGACATTATCTGGTAGCGGCCTTAAGCAAATGTACTTTGCCTAATATTCTCGGCTCCAGCATGGATAGTCCCATTGTGATGAGTTTCTCATCAACCATTGCTGAGGCAGCTTCCTAATTTCTCCATGAGTGTGCCGTATATAAGGTATCTGTTTTTGGTTAATTTGAAGAATTGACGCAGACAGTCATAGCATGGGTCGGGAGGGTATGTCCCACTTGGAGATCATGCTAGGACAATGTCGATTACTTCATCTTCCCACGGTGACCCTTACAAAACACTTTTGCAAACCATACGCAAAACTTTCCCTTTGAATAGAATGTTGAGTCAGGACCCTGTGCAACCCATGACTCAAAATGTTAAGAAACTCTGATTTAGTATTAAACATATATAAACAAAAGACCTGTGTGTGTGTGTGTGCGTGTGGAGCAGTCCACTAGATGGTGCATACCTGCACTTCACAGACTTCACACAGAGCACTCCCCTTAGCTTTCATAAATAGCGTGCCAACAGCTGTAAGAAGGATGCTATATAGCACCCGACTCGACACAGATTGGACACGTGTAAAATAAATGAACTGTTTCTTTTTCTTCATCTGTGGGCTACGCCTTTCCCGTAACCACAGACACAACACAGCCCCAAGTATTAAGCACAGAAGTACAAGCACAACTCTCTGGCACCACCACTCCTCCCCGGCAACCTTGTCCTCCTCCACCCGACTCTGGCCGCTGAATGGTGGTCATTGGTTCCTTTTATAGTTCACCCGGGTGTGATGCATATGCTGCCCACATGGGCTCAGGAGTCCCAAACACAGCACCCCCTGGCGGTGCCTGTGGGACCCCACAGGGCTGCACCCAACTCCAATTCCCATGGAGCCCTGTGGGAAACTGAGGTACTGCTCCACCCCAGGGGTGCTGCCACCTAGCGTCCATGGGGAGGTATTGCAGTGTCTAGGGCTCTCCCTCTGAATATAGTGTGGAGGGGTGTCCCGGCTGGGCATGGACGCCAGCCGCCTGCCACACAGTATTACTCGACTTCGACGACAAGATGGTCCCCCTTGGTGTCTGGACCATTTGCCCTTTCAGTTACAATCCATTAATCATCCAATCTGAATTTATTGTGGTGAGGGCATCCCATGCTATCCCTGGCAAGATGCCACCCTGGGCAGCTGACTATGTCACCAATACCTAATACCTGATTCCAGCCCATCTCAATGAAGTGTATTTCATTGTAGACCTTCATGGATTCATAAAACTCCAAACACTTTTTTTACGCTTACTTAATGTTGTGAGCTTACAACACATGGCATAGTCAGCAGGATTTTAAGATAATAGACTCACAACTGTTATATTTTTGCAAACTGCAATAAAACTGCGTGATATCTAGATTTCTGCAAGATACCCATTTCTAGTTCTTGTCAGGATCTTTGCATATTCAGAAACCTCAGGGCTTGAAATGAGAAAAGATCTTGTTAGGATAACAATCAGCAGATTTTCTGTGTGTGTGTGTGCGCGTGTGTGTGAATCTTCTATTAAGCCATTCAGTGTTGAGGAAAGAGATAAAATTGAGCATGCATTTAATTGTTGAAGAAAGCCAAAATTTGCACAATAGGGGAGAGGATATGGAAATTAGATTACATGCCACTTTCAATTAAATCGGCTCCATTAGCAGTGCAAGGAAACGAAGTAAACAGACACTAAATTGCCACAATGAAAACAAGCAAACACATTTCTGTGGCAAGAGCCAGCTGAAGAGCTTTGGGGATTCCAGCGTAGCTGACAGAGCGCAGCAGCTCTAATCAGTACGTGCCCGGGATGTGTCAGAAGCAGGGATGAAAAGCAGCTCCGCGCTTTCCATTGCTGATTCTGAGAGAATCGAGAAAACTTGATTATGATTTCATGTACTGTAAGGGACATTGTTCATGCTCACAATCTTTCTCAGGATGCTGTTCTCTATCTAGATGGATGGTATTGAATGGTTAGTGACTGAGAAAAAAAATTTACAGTAAAAAGAGTAGTCAGGAAACAGACAGTCAAAAAGAACGATAAACCAAAATGGACGTTGAGAGCTGGAGTCAATAAAACATTACCAGAGGTCCTTTAAGTATAATTCCATTGTTTTAGCTAGAACACAAGGCAACATCTGTACTACAGTGGTACCTTGGTATACGTCCGCTTTGGAATTAGTACAACTTGGTATACGTCCTGTTTGATCACGAAAACTTTGCTTGGTACAGTCGGCCCTCGTTTATCACAGTTAATCAGTTGCAGACTCTAACGCGATAAATGAATTTCCGCGAAGTAGGATTCTTTATTTATAAATTGAATATTTTTGCAGTTAGAGCATAGAAAACCTGTTTACGACCTTCTAAATATGTTTTTTTAACATTATTAAAGCCCTCTAGACATGAAGGTGAAAATCCGCGAAGTAAAAACCATACGTTTATATTGTTATTTTTAGATCAATGAGTTTCTAGACAGGATAATACTTCCTAAATTATCAGATAGCCAAGCTACAGTCCTGGACTCGCCATTAACATCAGATGAGCTTCAGGAAGCTCTTAACTCCATGCCTAATAGGAAGGCTCCAGGTCCAGATGGGTTTCCAGCAGAGTTCTACAAAGAATTCTGGATCATTCTGGCGCCAACATTCTTCAGAATGATGTGTGAAATACAAGAAAATGGTAGACTACAGCCAAACATGAATTCAGCCAACATTAGTCTCCTGTTAAAACCAGGCAAAGATCCTATATTTCCTACCAGCTATCGCCCAATTTCTCTTATTAATGTTGACCTGAAAATAATTTGTAAAGCCCTTGCAAAAAGATTAGAGAAGGTAACCCCTTTCATAATACATCCAGACCAAACTGGTTTCATTAAGGGGAGACATTCATCCACAAATTCACGTAGATTACTCAACTTAATAGACTTTTCTTATAGCAGAAACATGGAAACCAGTATATTATCTCTCGATGCAGAAAAGGCTTTTGATAGAGTTAACTGGAAGTTCTTATTTGCAACTTTACATAAATTTGGTTTTGGAAACTTCTTCATAAACTGGTTAAAAATTTTATACAGTTCACCAACAGCATGCGTCAGGACAAATGACCAAACATCAGATAGCTTCTGTCTTCAGAGGGGGACCAGGCAGGGATGCCCTCTCTCCCCTCGCTATTTGCTATCTTTATTGA
>NW_024382337.1:0-21290 GCF_016835505.1 Polypterus senegalus
ATCAGAATGCTCAGAAAAGTGTAACGTTCTCTGTGAGAATTTTTTTTTTGTATTCAAATATATATTGAATTGGGCAAATACAAACAATAAACGATTACAACGAATTAAAAAAGATACAAGAAGGCCCCTTATCATAATTTTTGTACATTTTTTTAAAGAAGAAGTGAAACATTACCACACTTTCTAAAACATTGATATACAGTAAGGAAATACCCAAACATATGTTTCATTTCCTATATATTAAATCGGAACAAATACCAATTAGGCCCCTGTAGTGTTCCCAGGTCTTTAGTACAGATATGTGAAGTTCATAGCTTCTTACAAGTTCTGAAGCCATTGTTGAGAGATGGTTACTTGTAATTTGTCATTCTCTACATTCAAGCCACTCTGGCATCTTAATGCTTTCTTCTAATTTTAGAATATTTGTGAATTAGATACTTTATTAATCCCAAGGGGATATTCACATACTCCAGCAGCAACATACTGATAAAAACAATATTATATTAAAGAGTAATAAAATGCATGTAAAACAGACAATAACTTTGAGTAATGTCAACATTTACTCCCCCGGGAGGAATTGAAGAGTCGCATAGTGTGGGGAGGAACGATCTCCTCAGTCTGTCAGTGGAGCAGGACGGTGACAAAGTCTGTCATTGAAGCTGCTCCTCTGCCTGGAGATGACACTGTTCAGTGGATGCAGTGGATTCTTCATGATTGACAGGAGTTTGCTTAATGCCCGGCGCTCAGCTACAGATGTTAAACTGTCCAACTTTATTCCTACAATAGAGCCTACCTTCGTTTTCCAGATGTGAGGCATCTTTCATCTTTTATGCTGCCTCCCCAGCAAACCACCGCATAGAAGAGGGCACTCGCCACAACCATCTGGTAGAACATCTGCAGCATCTTATTGCAGATGTTGGATGCCAACCTTCTAAGGAAATATAGTCAACACTGACCTTTCTTACGCAGAGCATCAGTATTGGCAGTCCAGTCCAATTTGTCATCCAGCTGCACTCCCAGGTATTTCTAGGTCCGTACCCTCTGCACACAGTCTCCTCTGATGATCATTAGGTCCATGAGGGGCCTGGGCCTCCTAAAATCCACCACCAGTTCCTTGGTCTTGCTGGTGTTCAGGTGTAAGTGGTTTGAGTCGCACCATTTAACAAAGTCTTTGATCATCTTCCTGTACTCCTCCTCCTGCCCACTCCTGATGCAGCCCACAACAGCTCTGTCATCAGCGAACTTTTGCGTGGCAGGACTCCAAGTCGTATTGGAAGTCTGATGTATATAGGCTGAACAGGACCGGAGAAAGTACAGTCCCCTCGGCGCTCCTGTATTGCTAACCACAGTTCCCAAGACGCACATATTGAGGTCTGTCTGTAAGATAGTCCACGATCCATGCCATCAGGTGTGAGTCTACTTCCATCTCAGTCAGCTTGTCTCTAAGGAGCAGAGGTTGGATGGTGTTGAAGGCGCTAGAGAAGTCCAAAACATAATTCTTACAGCACCACTGCCTCTGTCCCAAATGGGAGAGGGATCGGTGTAGCATATAGATGATGGCATCCTCCGCTCCCACCTTCTCCTGGTATGCAAACTGCAGAGGGTCGAGGGCATGGCGAACCTGTGGCCTCAGGTGGTGAAGCAGCAGCCGCTCCATCAAATGTGACGTCAGAGCAACAGGCCTTACTCATTCAGCTCACTAGGACGTGATTTAGTCCAGTTTATTCAGAATTATCAAATTATTAAAGTGCACATGGAGATTTTGAAAGTTGAATTACATTTTCCATGGTGACTTTGCACACACTGCCTAGCTGTGAGTATGAAAATGTCAAAATGACAATGACAAGGCAGTATTAAAGGGCATAAATAATGTTAAAAGATTTTGTTATAATGAAGTTTATCTAAAAGCAACACTTTTCTGTATCACTGTGCTAAATGAGTATTTATCACTGATAATGTTTAATTATTGATTTCAGACTTTATTTGTATAAAATTTCAACTATGTGTTTTACTGTGCTCTTCACTTAAAATCATTATTTAAAATGTTATTAATTTTATTTTAAGAAAATAACATTGCATAATATCAAGTCAATCTTATACAACAAATGATTTTCAAACTAGAAAAATAAAAAAGGCAGAAAGTTAAAAGAAAAAAAAGAAAGCAGGAACAAACACAAAAAAAAAAAACAATAAAAGACAAAACCTAAGAAAACAGAATTCAACCCCCAACCAAGAGAAAGAGAGGAGAGCCAAGAGCATGGGCAAAAATAGCTAAGACGAAGAAGAGGGATAATGTCCTTTTCCCCTGATATGAATGCCTGTTCTAAAATTGTATTAATTAAATCTTGCCATACTTTAAAAACGTTTTGGACAGATCCTCTAAGTGAAAATGAGATTTTTTTTACATTTTCAAATAGTATAAACATCAGTTGCCTATTGACTTTTAAATGGTGGGTGGTGATACCATCCAGTTAAGCCAGCTAAGTCTATGTGCTAGTAGTGTGGTATCGGAAAGTACAATCAAGTTGTCGTTCTCCACTTTTAGCCCATTTGGGAGTCCACCAAACACAGCTATTAATAGGTTAAGAGTGATTGTGACACCAAAATTATTTGATAAGTACAGTGGTACCTCGGTTTGCGAGCATAATTCATTCTGGAAAGCGTGCTCGCAGTCCAAAGCACTAGTATATCAAAGTAAATTTCCCATAAGAAATATTAGAAACTCAGATGATTCGTTCCACAACCCAAAACTATTCATATAAAAATGACTAGCAGAATACCAGCCAGCGGAAAAGTAGTGTGTTAAAGAAGTTATGAAAAGAAAAGGAAACATTTTGAAAATAAAGTAAGATGATTGTTAATGTAATTGTTTTGTCACTGTTGTGAGTGATGAGTGTTGTTGTATATATATATATATATATATATATATATATATATACATACATACACACACAAATACATATATATATACATACATACACACACACATATATAAACATATATATACATATACATACATATCTACATATATACACACACAGCTATTTCAGATCAGTGCAATACGCTGCTTGTTAAAACGGATAACTCCGCTCTTACGCAAGTCTGCGTGGATATTATGAACTATCGATTTGTTCAAGTTCTATTTAAATTTTAAATAGAAGGAATTTTTATTTAGTCGACAGAAATATCTTTGGTAGGAATGGTAAAACAGACAGGAATATTATTGTGAATAAATCAACTCAAACCTTAAACAACTTATAATATTTTGCTCTCCATAAAAATTTATCCTGTCTAAATTATACAAGTTAGAAATAAAGTAAACGTTAAAAGAACAAACATTCACATTTCTTTACTCTTATGTAATTTTATATAAAAAATAAACTTAGATTTTAAATATCCCAAAAGATTTTGCTCTCCATAAAAATATATCCTGTCAAAATTATACAAATTCAAATATGAACATGCTGCATAACAAAACCTAGAAATATAAATGAAATGTGTTCTTTCAGCAATAACAAATCAAATCATTCAGTTGTCTTTGCTCATATGTCATTTTAGAGCTGGACGCCTGGCATCTTTTTGGCCACAGGTTTGTTTCTGTTTGGTGTGAGGTTCTGTGTTGTGGAGATTCTCAGGATGGATTGCAGGTGCTCATCAGTGAGGCGACTCCTGTGTGCTGTTTTGTTAGTCTTTATCACTGAGAAGAGCTTCTCACACAGATATGTGCTACCAAACATGCACAAGGTTCGAGCCGCATGTAGACGGACTTTTTGTTCTTCAAAGTCACCAAAGCGCCGTGCAAACTCAGTGCGCCAGTTTATCAGCAAAGTGCGTATTTGGGAACACCGTAGTGACGACTTGGTTTAACATTACTTGGCAACAGGGAAAGGTGCACTGGTGCATTTGTGTCTCCCATAAAAGCAGCTTCACTTGAAATCACTTTGTGATTGTGCACGGGTTAAAACGTCCGCTGAAGTGTCAGATTCTTATTTAATTATGCTGCTTTCTGTATCTTCTGCATTGCATTCAGGTTAACCTGATGTTTTGTCTCATAGTGCCGTCTTAGATTAAATTCTGTAATTACAGCCACATTAGCTCCACAAATGAGACACACGGGTTCAGTAAACATATACTCAGCCTCCCATCGGTTTTTAAAGGCTCTATTTTCAGAATCAACTTTTCTCTTCAGCATCGTGTGAGCTAGCTTCGCAATAACTTGATTAACTCGGTAAGTGTTCGGCAAGGCAGCTGAAGCGCTGCATTATGGGATCTGTAGTTTATTGTGTTACCAGCGCTTCATATACCCGGGCTTTAATAACAATAATACAGTATATAAAATGATCTGGCGGATATAATTACCCGCGGATGTGGCCCGCGCCCTTGAGTTTGACACATATGGACTAAATAGAACTTGAAAAGATATATTTTTTCAAATGTGATCGCAATTCAGATAGAGTTGACGCGCACTACAGCCTGCATGCCTCAATAAGTCATCCTTCCCTCGCCCTTACTTTTTTTACCGCTCATCTAATGAATACACTGAGTATGGCTTTACCAAAACAATCATTGATGGCGAATAAAGTATCCATTATTCGAGTATGTAGATCGGGTTATATATATATATACATATATATATATATACCCGCGTATCGCAGCGGAGAAGTAGTGTGTTAAAAAGCTAGAAAAGAAAAGGGAACATTTTAAAAATAACGTAACATGACTGTCAATATACAGTATTTGTTTTGTGAGTGTTACTGAGTGTTGCTGTCATCAAGGATTTGATTATCATTATTTCTTTCAATCAGGTTCGTATTTGTAGGATGTGTTGTGTTCAAGTTACATTCCGTGTTTGTCAATCGCTGTAAAGATGACAGGTTTCATTCATCGATTCGTTTCTTACTGCATCAATAAACAGCTCGTCTTCTTCTTTATCTGAGACCTGACACACTGCATGCACGGTTTTTTACACTGTCTTCCTTTAGCGGACATTGACTTTTTCCAACGTGTGCTTTGTTTTGGATTTATGAATATGCTTGTATGTATCAGACGCTTCATATTTTTGCTGCCTTTTCAATTGTGTAATTCGGTTTTGTTCAGCTCTTTGGAACTGTTGCTTTTATCTGTGCACTGCGCCAGTTCACGTGAGCCGCTCGTGTACATGCATCGAAGGTTCCCAGCTGTGCTGGTGCCATCTCGCTATGTCCATGGCTGTATTTAATGTTACCTTAGTCCTGGCACTTAAAACTTTCTCTCGCAGTTTCGCTGAGTTTGTACCAAACACCACCCTGACCATCTCATCTTCCTCTGCATAAGCACAGTCCTTAACCCGTGAATATTTAGTGGAGTTTGCTATTGGATTGCCGCTGACGGACGGCCTTATATGGGCAGGCACTAAATTACAAACGCCAGCGCAGCCTGTCTATGAACTTAATTTAAAGTGTAGGTTTACATCGTGCTTTGTTTCCAAGTAGCAGAACTCATGAATATGGTTGTATATGTCACTCGCCGCTTCTTATTGTTTCGCTGCCTTCTCAATTATATAATGCATGTTTTCTTCAGCGCTTTTTTGAGGTCTTCCTGGTTTTCTATGTACTGCGTGATGATGTCACACGAAACTCCGCCCCCACGGCGTTGAAGCTCATCTCCATTACAGTAAATGGAGAAAAACTGCTTCCAGTTATGACCATTACGCGTAGAATTTCGATATAAAACCTGCCCAACTTTTGTAAGGAAGCTGTAAGGAATGAACCTGCCAAATTTCAGCCTTCCACCCACACGGGAAGTTGGAGAATTAGTGATGAGTGAGTGAGTGAGTGAGTGAGGGCTTTGCCTTTTATTAGTATAGAGATATATATATATATATATATATATATATATATATATATATATATATATATATATATATATATATATATATATATATATATATATATATATATATATACACACACATACATATCTACATATATACAGACACACATTTACATACACCTATATCTGAGGAAGTAAAATTTAAAACATTATTTGTACAAAATCTTAATTTATCTATCCATTCCTAAATAATTAAATAGGCAGGCTATTTTGTATCAGTGCAGTATGCTGCTTGTTAAAACGGATGACTCTAATCTTACGTGCACTTAGTGCTGCGTGGGAATTATGAACTATCGTATTTGTTCAAGTTCTATTTAAATTTTAAATTTAAGTAATTTTTATTTGGTCGACAGAAATATATTTAGTAGGAATGAAAGTTAAATTTAATCATCATTGCATAAATTTTTCTTCACCATAGAAATTTAAAGACTAAATCCAACTTCCATTCCTACCAAAGATATTTCTGGCGACTAAATAGAACCTACTTATATCCAAATTCGAGCTATTGAGCTGTCGCCTGCCTGCCTGAGTCACCCTCGCTTCCCTGTTACTTTTTACCGTTCATTTAATCTTGGCTAGTCGCGGAAATATTATAACATGGAAGGAGGATTACACCAAATACGGCTTTACCAAAACAATTATTGATGTCGAATAAAGTATCTATAATTCCTAAAGCTTAAATTGATGATCTGGTTTTCTGCGTTAACCTCATATTTTTCATACTTCTTCCCAAACAGGGGTTGCAAGGGTAAAATGAATCGTTAAAGCTGATATATATATATATATATATATTGAATATATTGAAATAGTTTTACTATCAAATAATGCAAACAGTAAACTTTTCAGAATGCAACGTATAGTTTTGTCCAGGGGAAAGCAATGTTGCCTCAAATCAATGGCAACCTTTTGTAGGGTCTGTCCCTGAGACTTATTAATTGTCATCGCGAAGCAGAGCCTTACTGGAAATTTGAGGCATTTCAATTGAAATGGGAGATCAGGGGGTATAACGGTGATGCCAGCAATACATTCAGAATGTGGCGCTCTGCTTTTTGTGTAGCTGCCTTCACACAGCCTCCAGCTGCTTTATAAACGAACGCCGTATAAAGCCATCACCTTGTCAATTGTGTAATGCATTTTTTGAACAGGTTTGATGCATGGAAGTGATCACTCGTACTGCGTTCAGTAAGTTCTCGTGAGCTGCTATCTTGTGTGATGTTGCGATGTCTACGGCTTAATTTAATGTTATCTAAGACCCGGCACTTAAAAGTTTCTGGCTGCACTCCGGTTGTAACATGTGAAGCTGCGCGAGCTCACTTTTGAGAATGCAAGTATAGTTGTCCAGGAGAAAAGCAATCTTGCCTGAAATCAATGGCATCGTTTTGTAGGGTCTGTCCCTGAGAGTAATAACTTGTCATCGCGCAGCTGAGCCTTACTGGCAATTGGAGGCATCTGAATTGAAATGGGAGATCAGAGGGGATAAAGGGACGCGAGGAATACATTGAGTGTGGAGAAACTCTAGAGACAGCGTGTGTATTAACTTGTGGATTTTTCTGTGAGTATTTGGTGGCAGTGTGATGAAGTTGCTTCGGAAGACGGCGTTAGCCGCGGAGCTCAGCTCAGAGCGAAATGAGGTAAATGGGAGGGGGAGATGATGACGTGACTCCCCCAACCGCATTAACTGTCAATCCCCCACAAACACAGTCTCTCAGAATTTGCATAAACACACCCCTTCACCTGCAATTTTAACTGATTTACAAAGTGATCAAAACTCTCGTTTATATCCTCGTCCTCTCATTAAACTTGTTTCCCACATTACCCGTGGGCATGAGAAACACCAGCGGCAGCCTGTCTATGAACTTAATTTAAAGTTTAGGTTTACACGTGCTTTCTTTCCGAAGTAGCAGCACTCATGAATATGGTAGTATATGTCACTCGCTCGCTTCTTATTGTTTCGCTGCCTTCTCAATTATATAATGCATGTTTTCTTCAGCGCGTTTTGAGCTCTTCCTGGTTTTCTACGTAGTGCGTTGACAGTCAGTTCATGTGATTACGTGGGAGGCGTGATGATGTCACACGAAACTCCGCCCCACGGCATTCCAGCTCAACTCCATTACAGTTTATGCAGGAAAATAGCTTCCAGTTATGACCATTACGCGTAGAATTTCGAAATGAAACCTGCCCAACTTTTGTAAGGAAGCTGTAAGGAATGAGCCTGCCAAATTTCAGCTTTCTACCAATACGGGAAGTTGGAGAATTAGTGATGAGTCAGTGAGAGAGTGAGTCAGTCAGTCAGTGAGTCAGTCAGTGAGGGCTTTGC
This sequence comes from Polypterus senegalus, assembly GCF_016835505.1. Taxonomy (NCBI): domain Eukaryota; kingdom Metazoa; phylum Chordata; class Cladistia; order Polypteriformes; family Polypteridae; genus Polypterus; species Polypterus senegalus. Next base: position 8,189 of record NW_024382337.1, read on the forward strand.
CTTTTATTAGTATAGATTAATACAAAATATAAAGTAAAAATACATAAAACAAATTAACCTGCACTTTACCTTTGAAAGAATCATGGCTGGTGTGAGTGAGTTTCTAAATTCTTGTGGGATTCCACTCAAGCGGACGACATGCGGAATAATGTCCCAAAGCAATCGCAGTCTCCCAAGCGCTGTAGTGGTTTGCTGTAAAAGCAAATCCAGAAAGATCGTGGACATGCTATAAGCGCCTGCCGTCAGTGGGTGATACAAGGAACAAGGAACATTATAAATGCGCAGTGCACAGTACTATTTGGCCACGACCCTGTCTGACTGCTGTGTCTGTGTATAGGAGAGTGGCAGATCCTGCTACAATAAATAACTGCGCTGTTGATGTTTCAAGCTGAGTAAAGCTGGTGGTGCAAGACGGGGACTCACAGCATACGCATGCACGCACACACACACACACACACACAGTCACAATGCTGTAGTAAAAGTATACGCTCATTACAGATGTTGACTATATGAGTGAGGCACGCTGACTCAGACAGAGAATAGGAGACGATTGCCCACAATCCCACAGCGAGAGAGAAGAACAATCAGCTCAGTTGTGATTACATGACGCTCAGCAGACAAAGCATATACATACTATTCGTATTGCAAGGCGTCGGTCGTTTATCAAGTCAAAATTTATTAAAATTTTTGCTCGTCTTGCAAAACACTCATGAACCAAGTTACTCTCAAACCCAGGTTCCACTGTATTTTTTTTCAAAATGATGTTAATTTGGTGCATTCCCAAAATATGTGGCCCAGTGAGGCTGAAGCTAGAGTGCAACGCTTGCAGATCAGAACTTACCCTGGGTGAATTTTGGACAATTTTAAACAAAATCTTTAAAATCTTTTTTGTACTATTGATTTCATCCTCATTATTAAACAAATCTTAATTTTGCTTTTTTTTCCTTGTAACTTTTAGTTTTTCTTTTCTTTCTAAACATTTCAAAGAATCTAGTGTTAAAGATTTGGAGTTTTAATACAAGATCATAAAAGTTATTATGAGAGCGCTGTTTTGCAGGATATCTTTGGTACTGACTACTGCACTGTAAAGTTAATAATTTGATGTAGTTACTGTTTTTACTAAAGTGTATTGTGTTTGTCTTGATACTTTCTTTTAGTGCCCATTTATATTATATTTATTTGCCCTTAATTTTGTAATTGTTTGCTGATTAATGTTATTTTCTGCTGTTAAAGTGAATATGCTTTCTATGTATTGATCTTTCTTGTTTGGACATCAAAGAAAAAGCTAAGTGAAGAGAGTGGAGCTTGCAGAGTAACAATAGAAGCAAACTCGCTCATACTAACATGAATGATATTTGGAATGAACTGGAAAAATTATTTGATTTAAGCAATCCAGGAATCAGTTACTGAAGAGGAATGCAGGTAAAGCTAATGTCCTGAACTAGTTTTAAATAGATTTTCCTTTTCTATCACCACCACTTTCTTTCAAAGGTCAGTCCCTACACACCATCTCTGAGAAAGTTCTGCATTAAAATATGTGAGATTGCATATCAGTTTGTGTCACATTTTAGTGCATATAGTTAAACTTAAAATGGGGGTCTGTTGTCTTTTGGTCATTAAAATCTACTACCGTTGTCTTTTAGGTACTACATCTGTGACAACAGAAGTACCTCACGTTCCTGTTGGCTCCATCCCCTACACCCTGTCTCTCACTTGTCAGCTGGTCTCCCCCAATGGAATTTCAGATGTGAAATCCAACTCTGCACTGATGCCTCTTGAGTACCTAAGTGATGACAAGACGGAAGCAAAGGTGACACTGTTAATTTTCTACTTATGTATTGATGAAACTCGAACATTGTGATAAATCATCAAATTATTTTAATCACTGCTGAGAATATAGTGTTGATTTTAGATGATCCGTGTTTAAATTTGTAACTTCATAAATAGGTTGAGCTCTGTTTTAAAATGGGGCTGTATAATGGTTATTTGCAGTTTTATGTACAGTGTAAATGTAATACATCTGCTGGTGCTGTTCAAAACTGCCTGTCAAGAAACCACTGATCTATGTGCTGGTGCATTAGGTTTAATGTGAAAACTGTTTTTTGACAAAAATTAATGAAACTATACACAAACTATTCATGCTGAGTAAAGTTTGAACTAAAAGCAGCAAATTAGTATAATTATTTTCCATTTTAAGTAGTGAGTAGATGATCATTGATTTTAATTTAAAGATCAACAGCAAAGATTGTTCAGAACTGAGATTTGGTGTTATTTACTGTTTGGAACCAAAGCAATAAAGATGATAAGAATACTTTATGCATCCATTTGCAGCACAGAGAAAAAATGCAAGAATCTGGTTGCTTATATTACAGCTGCAATATAAGTAATACACAGTGTGGTGAAAAGTAATTTCTTTGCTGCCATGAAAAACTAAACCATAAAATACACCCGTATACAGGTGGAATAGAGTCATTATTTGAAAAACTTACTGCAGAGTCATGTGGCATTGAGCTCTTTTCTGAATCTCCTTCATAATTTTCATTGTTTGAACTTCATTGAATGTTGATTGGCTATAAAGCTTCATGTTGCTGAATACCTTCTGTGACAGATTAGGGTTTTTCGCACCCTTGTACCCTCAGACCACACGTCAGACACCAGATAAAAATCCAATAATTATTTATTATAATAATAATTGTGCACAAAGCACCACCACTCCACTATTCTTCAATAAACAATAAATCACAATCCTCCACTCCCAGACGCTTAGCCACCCTGCCTCCCAACTCAGCTCATTGCCTGGGAGTTCCCACAGTCCTTTTATATTCCCCGACCCGGAAGTGTTCCCAATTCAACAGTCCATAAGTCCTTATTCCTCCGGGTCAGGGTAAACAATGCTTTTCTCACCCCGGAAGCCCGTCGCTCTTCCTATGACGAACTTCCGGGTCATAGGGCACGAAGAACTCTTCAGTCCTCCCTGCAGCTCCCTCTCGTGGCCCCCATGGCATCCAGCAGGGCGGTGCATAAAAACTCCATTGTCCATGATGCCCTGCTGGTCTTCTGGGGACCTCCATGCTGCAAGGAGGGCTCCACCTGGCGGCTTGGGGGTATTGACCGGATAAACAGCCAGCCATCCTCCACACTTCAAAGACCAGGGCCTCATGCATAACGCTGTGCGTAGAATTCACACTAAAATATGGCATACGGACAAAAGTGGAAAAGTGCATACACACAAAAAAATTCAGATGCACAAACCCATGTGTAAGCCAACTTCTGATCCATAAATCCCAGTCAGTGAGAAATGTAACGCACATGTACGTGCCTGCCGCCCAACCCGGACTACTCCCAGAATTACTCCCCTTTGAAAATGCAAAATCAATATAAAAAGCCCTTTAAGTTCAGTGTTTTATGAAAAGACAATGGAAAAAGCATTGGAGAAAAAAGAATAATTTCAGCAAATGCAAAGTGGAGGCAAGGAAAAAAGTACTAGTTGTTGGCTTAAGCAGTGATATAAGCAACAAAAGGAAGTTGATCGAGTGATACAGAGTGGCGGAGAAACTCAAATGTTCAGGTTCACAAAGTTGCACAGTGCCCGAAATAAACAAGGTGGTCAGATTTCAAAGTCACAGTGAAAAGGCGAGTCATAGCCCAACGTCTGAGTGTCATACAGAAGCATATTAGATAGATAGACAGATAGATACTTTATTAATCCCAAGGGGAAATTCACAAAAATAATGCAAAGAGTATGCAACATGTGTTTTGCCCTTATTTGGGCTCATCAGGCATATACACTCCACTGCACCCCTCTCGGGGATCGAACCTTCGACATCAGCATCAGAAGCAAAGCCACTTTACGTTGAACCACGCGTGTGGTTCTATTAGGGTACAGACAAAAGAAAAACGTTGAAATATCGACTTTAATCTTGAATTAACCACTTTAATCTCATAGTTTATTTTGTCATTAGAGTGTCATAAACTTCATCCTAAAATCGTTGTTTAATTCACTATAGTTTCTCAAAGTCCATTGTAACTAAAGTAGCATGTTAAAAGCTTCATATTCTATGTGTGTGAATCACTACGTGCATTAACAGGCTTTCTATTTTGTAGACGGGAGCATCCAGGCAGTGAACTTCACACAGAATACATTGTATTTATGATATTACAGCTCTCTGAACATTTTAGAATACTAAGATGTATACTTGATACATTTTCATAATGAAATGCTTTAAAGCATGTAATGAACATGGTGGCACAGTGGTAGCAATGATCTGGCGCCCCATTCAGGGATTTATCTTGCCTCCCCCATTCCAGGGATTGTTCCTGCCCTCCCGCAAGATGCTTGCTAGGATGTGTTTGACCTTCGATGGAAAACAATTATTGCACCAGTACTGTTTCCGTCAAACATACCAACCCCCCCAGTTCCTGTCCTTCCATTTTCTTTCTCCATGTAATCAACTGCCACAATATAAGCTCTGTAATAAATGTCAAACCAGCTGTAAGCTTAGAACGCCGATTATCCATAACTTTAAAGGAACATTGACAAATCTTCGTAATCGTGTTTAATTATTCCGTCTGTCTATCCATCCACGGTTGTGCCAGTCCCAAAAGCATACAGTGCACAGGAACAAGCCCTGGACGGGGTGCCAGCTCATCACTAAGCCACCACATGTTTAATTATTAAAATATACATTATTTTAAATGAAGTTGACAATTTATCCGTATAATGTAATACATACTTTAATGCATTTCATCTTAACAATGATATCAAGTATACATCCTAGTATTCTAACAGCACACAGCTCCATGAGGATAAATCTTGGAAATTTAATCGACTTAGAAGCCAATCATCATCATCTGTAAATACGCACTATCTATACTAATAAAAGGCAAAGCCCTTACTCACTCACTACTCACTCACTCACTCACTCACTCACTCACTCACTCACTCACTCACTGACTCATCACTAATTCTCCAACTTCCCGTGTAGGTAGAAGGCTGAAATTTGGCAGGCTCATTCCTTACAGCTTACTTACAAAAGTTGGTCAGGTTTCATTTCGAAATTCTACGCATAATGGTCATAACTGGAACCTATTTTTTCGTCCATATACTATAATAGACTTCTGGTTGATGGCGGTTAATTTAGTGCCTGCTCATATAAGGCCGTCCGTCAGCGTCAATCCAGTAGAAACACTCCCGCTAAATATTCACGGGTGAAGGACTGTGCTTATGCAGACGAAGATGAGGTGGTCAGGGTGGTGTTTGGCACAAACTCAGCGAAACTGCGAGAGAAACTTTTGAGTGCCAGGTCTTAGTTAACATTAAATACAGCCGTGGACATCATGCGAGATGGCACCAGCACAGCTGGGAACCTTCAAGCATGTACACCGCGGCTCACGTGAACTGACGCAGTGCACAGACAAAAGCAACAGTTCCAAAGAGTGCTGAACAATAAACGAATTACACAATTGAGAAGGCAGCAAAAAAATATGAAGCGTGTGACACATACAAACATATTCATAAGTGCAGCTACTGCGGAAACAAAGCACACGGTGGAAAAAGTCAATGTCCCGCTAAAGGAAGACAGTGTAAAAAAAAACCCGTGCATGCAGTGTGTCACGTCTCAGATAAAGAGAAAGACGAGCTGTTTATTGATGCAGTAAGAAACGAATCGATGAATGAAACCTGTCATCTTTACAACGATTGACAAACACGGAATGTAACTTGAACACAACACATCCTACAAATACGAACCTGATTGAAAGAAATAATGATAATCAAATCATTGATGACAGCAACACTCAGTAACACTCACAAAACAAATACTGTATATTGACAATCATGTTACGTTATTTTAAAATGTTCCTTTTTCTTTTCATAACTTCTTTAACACACTACTTCTCGCTGCGATGCGCGGGTATATATTATATATATTCCCACGCATAGCGGAGAAGTAGTGTGTTACACTACATACATACATACTCTCAAATTGACAAACCACATGCCGTGGCGCAATGGAAGAGGCTTAAGCCTATAGCGCCGGCGTCAAGGTTCGATTCGGAGGTACACTGACCTCTCTCTACACTATATTAAAGAAAAAGGCAAGTTTCCTTTCTTTACACCTTTTTTCCTTTTATCCCCAACCAAAGCCTTTCTCTCTTAACACTACAGAGGACACAAAAATAATTTTCTTTTAATTGCTGGTAATGCCGGTAAGGTACATGTCTCTCCAGTCTACACGAGACCCACGCGGCTCATATAGTCAGCTTAAGACCTCTCTCTACACTATATTAAAGAAAAGGCAAGTTTCCTTTCTTTACACCTTTTTCCTTTTATCCCCAACCAAACCCTTTCTCTCTTAACACTGCAGAAGACACAAAATGATTTTTTTAATTGCTGGTAATGCCGGTAAGGCACATTACCACAGGCAGAAATGTGGACGTTCACATAGAAAATGTAATTTCTATACCGCAGCCGTCATGTGGCGCCTTTCAAAAGGGATCAACTACCGAGAGATGATCCATATACATTTTAGCTGCTGTTCGTACTACTTACCTGTTATGTTATACTGGCTTTAAAATGTTGCTTACCGAAACCACTCCACTGGTGCTCAGTGTATCTTTACTTCTTAAAACGTTAATGTTTTACTGTTTAATAGCTTATAGACTACATTTTATTTTTTCCCTTGCACTCAGTGAGCGAAGCCAAAGGGTGATCAGTTATATATATCTATAATAATAAAAGGCAAAGCCCTCACTGACTGACTGACTCACTGACTCACTGACTCATCACTAATTCTCGAATTTTCCATGTAGGTAGAAAGCTGAAATTTGGCAGGTTTATTCCTTACAGCTTACTTACAAAAGTTAAGCAGGTTTCATTTAGAAATTCTACACGTACGGTCATAACAGTCGATAACGATCGACAACGTCCGCCATGTTGAACTTTCTTATTTACGGCCCCATCTTCACGAAATTTGGTAGGCGGCTTCCCTGCGCTAACCGAAACCGATGTACATACTTATTTGATGGTATGACGCCACTGTCGGCCGCCATATTGAACTTTCCAACGTAACCAATTTTCAAACTTACCGTGTAGGTAGAAGGCTGACCCCATCTTCACGAAATTTGGTAGGTGGCTTCCCTGCGCTAACCAAAACCGATATGCGTACTTATTTCGGTGGTATGACGGCACTGTCGGCCGCCATATTGAATTTTCCAAAGCGTCACTAATTCTCCAACTTCCGTGTAGGTAGAAGGCTGAAATTTGGCAGGCCCATTCCTTACAGCTTGCTTACAAAAGTTAAGCATGTTTCATTTGAAATTCTACGCGTAATGGTCAACAATGTCCGCCATATTGAACTTTCTTATTCATGGCCCCATCTTCACGAGATTTGGTAGGCTGGCTTCCGTGTAGGTAGAAGGCTGAAATTTGGTACTTATTTCGGTGGTATGATGCCACTGTCAGCCGCCATATTGAACTTTCCAACATCACTAATTATCCAACTTCCCAAGTAGGTAGAAGGCTGAAATTTGGTAGGCTCATTCCTTACAGCTTATTTACAAAAGTTAGGCAGGTTTCATTTCGAAATTCTATGCGTAATGGTCATAACGGTCAACAACGTCCGCCATGTTTAACTTTCTTATTTATGGCCCCATCTTCTCGAAATTTGGTAGGCGGCTTCCTGCACTAACGAAACCAATGTGCGTATTTATTTGGTGGTTATGATGCCACTGTCGGCCGCCATATTGAACTTTTCAACAGTCTTTGTTACTTATGGGCCCATCTTCAAGAAATTTGGTACACAGGTACCCAACGCTAACTGAATCCTATTTACGTACATATATACGTCCATAGCCTACACCTCGGTCACCGTGTAAGGTGGCGTTGGGTCCCCCATCCCAACGCCTCCCACGTTGTTGGCTGCCTGGCTATATAACACCGTCCATCGCTCCGGTCTCTACATTCCCTTCTTTGCTTCGCCACGGGATTCACGTCTCCCTGCTGATAACTACAGCCTTTTGTTTAATCCACGGCTTCTCCACTGTTTTATTGTTTATTACAATTATAGTTATTGTATAGGTATTTTACACTTACTTTACATTGCTCAGGTACCCATTTCCTTTATTATTCCAACCCCCATTACCATGTCTATCGAGATGATCACTATCGATCAAAGAACTGTCACTTACCGAGTGGTTTCCATGCCCGGAGATAGTACCTACCTTTTCCATTCTCTTTGTTACATATTATACGGCCATATCAGGCTCACTCTTGATATCCGGAGGAACATTCTGTCTTATATATTGAATGACTGGGACAGATTCAAGGTGTGGACTGATGACGGTACAGGAGATAATTATACTACACAGGAGCACTGCTTAATGCTTAAGCCCTTCACCTATGGTTCTGCATGGTAGTTGATGGCTGCCGCTGAATTGTTCGGTTGTTGCTTTCAAGTGTACGAAATGACCAAATATTTTACACCTTTGGACAACCACCAATGCCTCTTAAACATCTTAGATTCACAGGTGACGATTTCAGTAGTGGACACTTTGATGTTTATGAATGTTTAAACTCTCAAAAACTGGATGTGATTTTATCGATGAAACCGGTTGTGTGCTTACAACACTTGACAGATGCCAAATGTCACTTCAACACAACAAATCCTGCAAATACTGTCATAATTGAAACAAACCATGAAACTCAAACCGATTATGAAAGCAGCAATTCAAGCTGTGAGATCTGAGACAAGATTACTGTTCACATGGCTAACTGTACGTTGCATGCTCAAGAGTAAGCTCAGCGCACAGCTTGGTCATATTACAACCGGAGGGCGAACTCACAATGTGGTATACAAAGAGATCCTTAACAAATAATTATTGGTATATTTTCCCTCAGTTTAAAAAGGTTTAATTTTCTTCTTAACATAAATTTTAATGCAGTACTTAGCGCTGCGAAGCTTGAGGGTATTTTACTAGTGTGTGTATATATATATATATATATATATATATATATATATATATATATATATATATATATATATATATATATATATATATATATATAATATTTATATATGAATGACCTCCAAAGAGCGCGGAGACTTTTGATCACGTGAGCGTGTCTGCAAAAGTGGCGTCTCCAGCCCTGCAAAACTAGAGCAGCCAGCACGTGCGCATAGCTGTGCCGGCCTTTGAGACGCTGACTGCGCTTCTGCCTTAAGTCAAAGTGAGCACTTTTCATTTTTTTCATCCTCCCCCTGAGCTATAGCCCAGACAAGTGCAAACACGGGATCCCTTTTCTACACCGCGGCAAACTAATATTAAGGCGCTTCGCACTTTCTTTTGCACGTATACGATTATGAGGTCGTCAGCTCGGATTATGAAGACACGCACAGGAGTGGAGGACCGAAAGTGCCATCACAGCTGATTAATGGCAGAGACGTCTCACCAGTCTACACAAGGCCCACCGCGACTGTCCCCAAAAGGTGCTCATATCGTAGCGAAGACATCTCTCTATACTATATAAAAGAAAAGGCAACTTTCCTTTCTTTACACCTTTTTCCTTTTATCCCAAACCAAAGCCTTTCTCTCTTAACACTGCAGAGGACACAAAACTAATTTTCTTTAATTGCTGGTAATGCCGGTAAGGCACATTACCAGAGGCAGAAATTTGGACGTTCACATAGAAAATGTAATTTCTGTACTACAGCCGTCGTGTGGCCTTTCAAAAGGGATCTACTACCGAGAGACCATCCATATACATTTTAGCTGTTGTTAGTACTACTTACCTGTTGTGTTACACCATCTTTAAAATGTAGTTTACCCGAAACCACTCCACTAATGCTCAATGTAGCTTTACTTCTTAAAAGTTAATGTTTTACTGTTTAATAACTTAAGACTACATTTTATTTTTCCCTTGCACTCAGTGACCAAAGCTATACACACACATATAGACACATACATACTGTATATATATATGCACATACTGTATATATACCTGTGTGTGTATGTATGTGTGTGTATATCACATATATATACACACATACATACACACACACACACATATATATTATTGTGTGTGTGTGTATGTATGTATGTATGTATGTGTGTATATATGATATATATATACATAACTATGTATATGTATGTATGTATGTATGTATATATATATATATATATATATATATATATATATATATATATATATATATATATATATATATATATATATATATGTATATATATATATATATATATATATATATATATATATATATATATATATATATATATATATATATATATATGTAGACTCAAACCGATTATAACAGCAGCAATCCAAGCTGTGAGAAAACACTAAAAAGCAGGCGTGTCAGACGTCGTGGTACATTTTCTGATGCAGCTAGACGAAAACAACTTCGTGATGCTGCGGCCAAATACACAAAACAATTACTTTGACAATCATGTTAGCGTTATTTTTAAAATGTTCCTTTTCTTTATTTCTTTAACATACTACTTCTCCGCTGCAAAGCAGGTATTTTGCTAGTCTTCTATTAAATTCAGTTAAATTCCTTTATTGTAATTGTATAGTACAATGAGATACAATATACAAATCCTTCATAAATACAAAATAACAATAACAATAATAATAAAATAATAATAACAATACGATTAAAAACAATGAAAAATATACATTATGAAAGCATAATGTACATATAGTGCAGGTAGTGCAAATGGTTCATGAAGTGGCTCAGGTTGTGAAAATTTATAGTTGTAGTGCAGGTTTACAGTGAGGTAATCTATACTAATAAAAGGCAAAGCCTTCACTGACTCACTCAATGTCTGACTGACTCATCACCAATTCTCCAACTTCCCGTGTAGGTAGAAGGCTGAAATTTGGCAGGCTCATTACTTACAGCTTACTTACAAAAGTTGGTCAGGTTTCATTTCGAAATTCTACGCATAATGGTCATAACTAGAAGCTATTTTTCTCCATTTACTGTAATGGAGATCAGCTCGAAAGCCGTGAGGGGCGGAGTTTCGTGTGACATCATCACGCCTCTCACGTAATCATGCATTACGTAGAAAACCAGGAAGAGCTACAAAACGCGCTGAAGAAAACATGCATTATATAATTAAGAAGGCAGCGAAACAATTAGAAGCGAGCGAGTGACATATAAAACCATATGCAGCGGCTCACGTGAACTGGCGCGTGCGCAGACAAAAAGCAACAGTTCCAAAGAGTGCTGAACAAAAACCGAATTACACTGCTACGCTCAAATAGACAAACCACACGCCGTGGCGCAATAGTAGAGCCTTCGCCTGTAGCACCGGCGTCCGAGGTTCAATTCCCAAGAGGGGATGCACTAAGTATGTACGCGCTTTTGATTCATTTTAACCTCGCATTCCGTTAGTTTGAGACGATTAAAACACATGCGGTTTACGCAGAAAGACAGATCACCTATTGAAGCTTCATGAATAATGGATACTTTATTCGCGATCAATGATTGTTTTGGTAAAGCCATACTCAGTGTATTCATTAGATGAACGGTAAAAAGTAAGAGCGAGGGGACGGTAACTTACTGAGGCACACAAGCAAAACCACAATAGCACGCGGGCTCGATGTACTGTAGTGCGCGTCAACTCGATCTGACTTGCGCGATCACATTACAAAAAATATTTCTTTTCAAGTTCTATTTAGTCCATATGTGTCAAACTCAAGGCCCACGGGCCACATCCGGCCCGGCGTGTAATTATATCTGGCCCGTGAGATCATTTTATATACTGTATTATTGTTATTAATGGCCCGGGATATGAAGCGCTGGTAACACAATAAACTACAGATCCCATAATGCAGCCCTTCAGCTGCCTTGTCGAACACTTACCACGTTAATCAAGTCTAGCTTATGATGCTACAAGTTATTGCCAAGCTAGCCCACACGATGCCAAAGAGAAAAGGTGATTCTGAACATAGAGCCTTTAAAAACCGATGGGAGGCTGAGTATATGTTTACTGATATTGCGGTAAACCCGTGTGTCTCATTTGTGGAGCGTGTGTACAAAAACTGGGGTCTCCTACCCAGCAAAAGTCGAGCAGCGGCGTAGCATAGTTGTGCCGGCCGAGACGCTGATTGCGCTTCTGCCTTAAGTCAAAGTGAGCACTTTTCATTTTTTTCATCCTCCCCTTGAGCTATAGCCCAGACAAGTGCAAACACGGGACCCCTTTTCTACACCGCGGCAAAATAATATTAAGGCGATTCACACTTTCTTTTGCACGTATACGATTATCAGGTCCTCAGCTCGGATTATGAAGACACGCATACGAGTGGAGGACTGACAGTGCCATCACAGCCAATTAATGGCAGGGACGTCTCACCAGTCTACACAAGACCCACCGCGACTGTCCCCAAAAGGCGATCATAACGTCACGAACACATGTCTCTATACTATATAAAAGAAAAAGGCAACTTTCCTTTCTTTACACCTTTTTTCCTTTTATCCCAAACCAAACCCTTTCTCTCTTAACACTGCAGAGGACACAAAACAAATTTTCTTTAATTTCTGGTAATACCGATAAGGCACATTACCAGAGGCAGAAATTTGAACGTTCACATAGAAAATGTAATTTCTATACCACAGCCGTCGTGTAGCGCCTTTCAAAATGGATCTACTACTGAGAGATGATCCATATACATTTTAGCTGCTGTTAGTACTACTTACCTGTTCTGTTATACCGTCTTTTAAAATGTAGTTTACCCGCAACCACTCGAGTAGTGCTCAATGTACCTGTACTTCTTAAAACCGTTAAAGTTTTACTGTTTAATAAGTTATAGACTATATTTTATTATTTTTCCCTTGCACTCAGTGACCAAAGCTATACACACACATATAGAGACATACATATATATACACAAATATATACCTGTGTGTATGTTTGTATGTATGTATATATATATATATATATATATATATATATATATATATATATATATATATATATATATATATATATATATATACACACACACACATATATAATTTGTGTGTGTGTATGTATGTCTGTGTGTGTATATATGATGTAGATAGATATGTATATATATGTG
>NW_024382338.1:0-6338 GCF_016835505.1 Polypterus senegalus
GGTAAATTGTTAAAATGAAAATATGGAAATAAGGAATTGTCATTTTGTTTCTTTAATATAGTACCTAAGAGTTTTTGTATTTATTATTATTATTATTCATGTTATAAGATATACAGTGGATGCACAAGTTTTCAGACCCCTTCACTTTCTGCACAATTTTTATTGTATTGCTCGTTTAATTTAAAATGAATACATTTGCAATTTTGCTGATCAATCTACACTCAATCGCCCATCAAGACAAAGTGAGATTGATGTGTAGAAAATTTGGAAAATGTATTAAAACTCAAAAATTGAAATCTCTCATTGTTCTGGGTTTTTGCGGTGGCACTGCAAATTCTGCTCAGGTGCATCCTGTTTATTTTAACTTTGTTTGAGAAACGTCAAGAACTTCATTGGAGTCCTCCTGAGACAAAAAAAAATTGATTGGACATCATTTAAAAGTTCAAAAAATATATATACAGTATATATATATATATAGTGACTGCTGTCGCCATCTCTTTGTTTCCTCTGGTGGTGCCAGGTGTCTGCTGCCCCTTCTTCCAGTCACCGGCAGTTGCATGCCGACACACTTATCTTGCCCTTGTTTGTCACACGATGCTTAGAACCTTTAAAGCTGAGCACTCGCCTATCCTTTTGGCTTCTCTTTCTACCTTTTCTAGACTGTATTCGAGTCTGCTCCACTCAGTGTTTCCCCGCAACTAAACCTGCCTGACGAATGGGTTCTTATAAAGTGAAGGAAAAGGTGAAGCAGGATGGGCAGCTGGGAAGCTGCAGCTTGTGCTGACTGTTTGTTCAGTAGAGAAGCTTTCATTCAAAGTCTTAATGTTGTTCCTGCCAGTCCCAGAATGAAGTTCTCTTTGTCCAGTACTCAACTGCCTGTCTTTCATAAAACTCAAAAACCCAAGCATGACATTATATAAAACAATATATATATATATATATATATATATATATATATATATATATAATAAATATATACATATATATATACACATATACATATACATATATATATATATATATACACACAGTATATATATATATATAAACATACATAAAATAAAAATATATAAAACAAAAGATGTATCTGTATAGGCAGTGGAGTGGTGGCTCTGAGCCTACGTATCTTAGCTGACATCTAGAAGGTTCCCAGATCAAATCCCATTACAGCTAGAAGGGATCCTACTCTGTTGGGCCCTGAGCCCTGAAAACTGCACTGGGTTTCTGTACAATGGCTGACACTGTGCTCTGACCTCCAAAAGGGCATGGGAAAAGACAATGTTCCCTCTGGGATTAATGCAGTAATAAAAATACCAAAATAGAGTACTCTGTCGGCTGCAATGCTAGATGGGTAACAGAATTAATCAGAACAGATTGTGACAAACTACTCCTTGACGAGGGAAACTGGATCTTAGGAAACAGACCATTACATTTACTGATTGGGACAGATTCATTGGTTATATGCAAAGTTCAAAAATATTTAAACTCCCCCTTTACATACAGCGGGGTATAAGCTTGTGGTTTTGCGGTTTTCACCCTTTTTTCCGTCAGGAACACATTAATCATTTTTTAATAAAGTTTGTTCACTCTTTGTAGTTACATTTCCATGCATTTTTATTCTCATTATTTTGGTGATGTAATTTCTTTGTCCTTTTATTTTTCAATGGTGTCCCTTTTAATAACAAACAAATTTGTTATCTTGGCTCCTGTTTATTCTGGATTCTTATTTAATTTTTATGTTTTTTTAACATTTCTTGGAATTTGTTCCCTTTTGAAAAAAAAAAAGTTCAAAAAGTTTCCGTACTCTTATATTTCCTTTGGAAACGGAGAAGGCGGGAGGAGTAGTAATTGGGCATTAAAAAATTGGCACGATGTTGGGAAAATGGCATTGCAACGAAGGTGACTATGTAGAAAAATGATTACATCTTGCCTGAAGAAGGAGGCTGAGTTGCCTCGAAAGCTTGCATATTGTATTCTTTTTAGTTAGCTAATTAAAGGTGTCATTTTTTTTGACTTCTCGCTACATTCATAATGGCATATCACGGTACAACACCCTAGTGCTGTAGAAAAATTATGTAATTTGTTTTGAAATTCCTAATAAACAGAGTTAAAAAAAAAAGGACGGAAACTTTTTGAATGTCCCTCATAGTAATTACCTTTTTTTTTTTTTTTTGGATTAATTGAATCTTTTCTTTTCTCTTATTTTGTTTTGGGTATTTTCATTTCACTTATTAAATTCATCTATCCGTTTTTTTTCTATTTGTGTTTTCTTCACCTTTTGTGTACCTCCGGTGAAGAACTGCCTAATTTATTTTTGAGTTCTTTCTCCACAGGTGCAGTCCAGTATCACAAAATGGAGATCCCATTTTCTAACTTCAGCTATTATTCAAATACAACCTGTTATAAGCTGAACCCCAAACTTCTGCACTTGTGCTGGATGAACGTCATGTGGACTGTAGCCGAGTTCCTAACTTTTGTTGTGGGTCTGCCAGCACACGCCAAGGTTTTCTGGGTGCTTAAGCAAGCCAAGGAGAGAGACCCCACTTCCAGTTTCTTCATTTTTAACATGACTGTTATAGATTTGCTTTATATTGTCTCTTTTCCAGTTGATTTCATTAATTATTACTTTGGCAAGGTGTAACTGTTAATGCCTATTTTAAGTTTATCATTATATTTAACATTGTGGGATCCCCTTTGTTCCTTTGTGTCCTCTGTGTGGAGCACGTGGCAGTCGAGGTGGGCTTAATTAGGTATGTAGATTTCAGAAGCCTCAAATGCAGAGTGGGCTGCTGTGTAGTCATCTGGCTGATTGTTATGGCTTGTTCAATTGAGCATTTGACAAGCAAGGCCATATTTCTGAATGAAGACAACATTAGTGTATTTCCTCATCCCAGCATTTGCTATCATGCTCTTTTTGTAACTTCTCCATTTTAAAGATTCTGGGGAAATCTGTTGCAGGAGTTGATAAAATCCACCCAATAAAAAGTCAAAGCCTCCAGGACTGTTTCTATCATTTTAATCTTTTACATTAGTCGTATATGTCCCTTACATTTGTTCTAATCTTTCAGCATTATTACCCTCATAACATATTTCATTTCTATTTAATGCCATTGTGCTTGGTTTTTCTCACGACAAGTAGTTGCATACACTCTGTGCTTTACTTGTACATTTTGGGTAAGTTACCACTGGGATGTAACCTCTGCAAAAATCAAACTGATACTTTAATGGATACCCAAGTTGGCATAGAGGCCTTCCTAGAGGTTAAATCTGGTACTGTGATCTGGTCGACTGTCAGCGTATGTTCAGTTATCAACATTTATACAGGTAAATCATTCATCGACATATCTGATTTGAAATTCCTTTAAAGTTGCTGTGCACCTTCCCAAAGATGTGGTCATTGATGATTTTCCGGTAAGTATGGTTGATCTTCTTCTCACAAAGATAAACCTGGATGAGTTTTCTCTATTCATTGGCCATTCATTCTAACCCTAAAGTAATCTGATAATCCATAAATGCAACGTATAAGTGTAGGAGAAATAAAGTCAGAGATTTGCTTAATTTTCCATTAAGCAGGGAACACATGTGAGTGTCCAGTGAATATCCTAGAGAGCTTCTTCCTTCTGGCTCATTTGAGGGGTAATGCATGTGGTTTTAAAGGAAGTTTGATCCTATTCCTGTCTGGATTAAAGTCACTCCCAGTTACAAAATCAGTGTCTTCTAATAGGCGAGTTCTTCTGTCCATCTTAGTTACCAAAGTGCAGTAGACACAGGCAATTCTCCCATTTAAATTTGCTCATCATCTTCTTAAAATCCTAATAGGATTATGCTACATGTTATTACAATCAAGATCAGCTTTAGTTGTAATAAAAGCAAACTTTAGGTTCATAAAATTATAAGAGTAAAAGTGAAAATATAGTGTAGCAAGGTGGAGTTAACCAAAAAATGACTGTCAAAGTGTGGCTGGGAACTATATGTTTGATTTATTAAAAGATTGGTGATCTTCTTTGAATTGCAAACTGAAATTTGCGTTGTAGATTTTAAACAAAACTATTGGAATAAATACATTTTCAAAAAGACTTTTTGTCTAGTTGGTCATTTTCTTTTTTTTCTCTATAAAAATAACAGAACTATGTAACACAAATAAAAGCAATATGACGTTGTAAAGAGAGAGGGCTAACATACATTTATGGTATTCATAATCTACACTTAAAAACTCCAGTCTTACTCAAAGGCCCAGTATAAAATGGTAATTAATGTTCTGAATCTGCATTTACATTTATTTGTTTGGCAGACACTTTTATCCAAAGCAACCTGCAAAAGAGGTAAATGTAATCGAGTAACATGAGGCCTTTTTGTTTAGCAAGTATAATTGGACAGGTGACAAAAGCTGATTGCCACAAGTGAAGATGTAATAACTAATAAAATTTACAATCAATATTGCAATTAAACTTAAAAAGCAAATAAACCAACAATATTCAATATCACAGAGCAAAGTTTTTTTTTTCTTTTTCAATCAATTAGACAGATATTCACAGAATAGGTGGGTCTTCGATTTCTTCTTAATTACATTGAGAGAATCAGCAGTTCAGATGGAGGTGGGCAGCCCATTCCACCAACTAGGAACTACACAGTTAAAGAATCTGGTTTGGCACTTGATACCACGCAGAGATGGCATCACTAGATGTGGTTCCTTGGCAGACCTGAGTGGGCGAACAGGCATATGGCACTTTACCAATGTCTCCATATACTCAGGTGCTGACCCTTTGACTGCTCTGTAGGCCGGCATCCGGGACTGGAACTTAATGGGTGCTGCTGCAGGATGCCAATGTAGCCACCTGAAGAGAGGAGTGACATATGCCCGTCTTGGCTGTTTAAATACAAGACGGGCCACTGCATTCTGGATCATCACAAGCGGGTTGATAGCACATGCGGGTACTCCTGGCAGAAGTGAGTTTCGCTAATCCAGATACAACAAGACCAAAGCCTGGACCAGAAGTTGGGCTGAATACTCTAATTTTTTTATCTATTTTTTTTTTTAATTTGAAGGGTCAGAGACTTTGCTGGCAGCATTGGGTCCAAATCAGAACCACCCCACTAGTGGACACTCACCCATCACGTTTGCAAGGGAAATTTAAAGTCACCAATCAGATTAACCAATACAGGTTTTTTGCTTTGAACTCTTCCCCACCGTAGTAACGCTCATGGGTTAGGAGCAAAAGATTTTGATTCATCAAAAATTTTGATCTCCAGTTTTTGACAAATCTCAGTGTTTTAGGGTTCAATGATACCAAAAACGTTGATATTTCAAAGATGGGTGTGTGTCACAGTTTCTTGAGGATAGTCTAGAAGAAAAACTTCTGGACGGAGAAATACCAAATGTAAGCCTGTTATGAAATGAAGATGTATTGATCAGTTTTTGATCCAAATCATGCATGAGAAAGAGGCCCTCTCGAGGAATACCGTAATCCATCTATCCATTATCCAACCCGCTATATCCTAACTACAGGGTCACGGGGGTCTGCTGGAGCCAATTAATTGCTATCATAATGACCTATTTTGTGATCTGAAAGATCATCATCAGAGCGGTAAATAATTACTGAAATGTTATAGAATAGTTTGGGTAACTTGGTTCCAGGGCACAAAACCTACTGACGCTCACGACCAAATAAATTTTTTTTGTGATGTGGCAGGGAAACTAAAATACCTAGAAAAAAATCAACAGACTCAGAAGATACTGGGAATTGAACTTTGACTAACTTAACTTAACTTTACTTAAAATCGGTTGATAGACCAAAACATGTGTTCTCATACAAAATTTACTCTCCACGCATTAGTAAGAAAAGTAGGTGCATATTTTAAAATGATCAAGGACATAGAGATGAATGGTTGGGGTCCATAGTGAGTTAATGGTAATTACTACAGTAGTTAAATGCAGTTAAGCAAGGACCGTCATGATCAGGCTTTTGACCTCTTCAGTCTCTTTAAGTCGCTAGGGATGGGTTGTTGGACACCAAGATTTCGAAGCTTGCATTGGTGTCAAAACAGTTGTCACGCACGTACGCATGGGAGGCAGCTAAAAGGACGAAAAGAAGGTGATTCTACCCCAAGTCAGGGGGTGGCAGGCTGCAGTAAACCTCTCTTTTATTCCAAACACGGGGAAATTCTGCCTGTACCGATGGCGTTGGTTCCCGGTTCCGGCCCTGATGACACTTCCTGTTCCAGGCTTAATGACGTCACTTCCTGTTGGGCTCCTCCGAAATCACTTCCAACCTGCCTTAAATACCGCAACTTACTTTCAACCAGTTGTATTGACTTACACTTAACAATCTGTCAAACCT
>NW_024382339.1:0-10117 GCF_016835505.1 Polypterus senegalus
GTTTAACCATGGGTAAACTATTTTGGGAGAATCACGAGCTTTTGCAGGTGATCCATGGTGTTGTGCTAAACCATCCAGGTTATTTTGGAAAAACGCACTAAGTGAATGCAAATGAGCCAACGCAATTGAGAAAGATCTTTGACATTTTGATGGTACTGACTCTTTATATGGGAAAGGAATCTATTTTGAAGCATGTATGAACAGTTTTGGGAAAGATATGACCTTTTGCTAGTGAGCTGTAATATTTGCGAACTGTAAGACTGTTTGGCCAAATGATCTTATAGTTTTAAGAATGTAATTTCTGTTTCAAGAAATGAGCCAAACCAATCGAGAAAAACTGTAATCAGACATATTCACTCGTCGTACTTAGGAGGTTTTCATCTGGCATTTAAGGACAAAATAATACTGCAGGACAACCACTGACATCACTTTCGGGTGTATTATTCCTTAATGGATATTGCAGTTTAAGTGTGACCCTGACCTTAAAATCACCTACATAATGCAATAAAAATGGCATCCCTAAATGAATAAGGAGCCAAAGATGGACAGGGCAAGGGCACACTGACTGGGGGAAAGGCTAACCTCGAAAGAAGATGACAGAAAATTAGAATGGATTAGAAGGAGGCCAGCTGAGCTTGCACTCACCTGTTTAGGAAGATTCATACAGAGCATTTAGGCCTTTTCATGTCTTGACAGTGTCTGTCTAATGCAAACCTTGTAATAAGGCGCCTTTAATTTTTTAAAATACCTCTAAGGTTTCCTAACAGTAACACTAAAACTGTGAATTGTCAAAGTTTAATGCACAGTTTTTCAAGAAAAGTTTAAAACAAAGGACAATTATACATTGTACTCCTCAACCAAACCCATTGTATTTCTGTTCTTTTTGTTGTGTCTAGCTACCACTGTTTTTTACTTCCCCTTAATTTTTGTATATTTTTATCAACACAGTTGTCATTCTTATGTTCTTACTAAATGAAAAAGCTTGGCCAAATCTACAGACTTCTTTTTAATAGATAGATAGATAGATAGATACTGTATTAGATAGATAGATAGATAGATAGATACTGTATGAGATAGATAGATAGATAGATAGATAGATAGTGTAATAAAACCCAAAGTGTCTGGGGCAACCGAAGGCAAACCCTGTATATTATAAAAGAGCACAAAAGGCGCTAAAGAAAAAGCATGTTAATGCAAAGTCAAGACTAGTCCCGTTCTGTTGGTCGAGTCTACCCTAAGATGGCAGTGGATTTGTTTATAGTGGTTTCTAAGAGGAAGAAGCGGACACAGATGGGTTGACAGAAGTGGCGTCATAGATGGTGGCATGTCAATCTTTCTTTCTTCATAGGAGGCGACTGTTATTACTTAGCACCCTTGGTAATATTGTCATCATCTAAGCATGTAAGTTGTTCCCCAAGCATAAGCGTGTGACAATAGATAGATAAAAATATAGTTGTGAAAGACACTATATGATAGATCAATAGATAGATAGATAGATTATCTATCTATCTATCTATCTATCATATAGTGTTTCTTTCATCCATCTATCATATAGTGCCTTTCACATCTATCTATCTATCTATCATATAGTGTTTTTCATTCTCTTTTTTTTTTTTTTTATTTATTTATTTATTAATTTTATTACAATCAATACATAGCAATCAAGTTTTACAAAAAAAAAGAATTATGCTAAGAACAGATCGATCCCCACCCTTGAGAGAGAGCAAACCAAGCGGTGTAAAATTTAAGGCTTTTAAAAATACCTAAATCAACAAATTCTCTGTGCTTTATAAAATCATTTCAAAATATTACTGATTAGATCCTGCCATGTTTTGAAAAAGTCTGCACAGATCCTCTAACTGAGTATTTGATTTTTCCAATTTTAAATAATATAACACATCAGTTTCCCACTGACTTAAAAGAAGAGAGAGTTTGGGTTCTTCCAGTTTATCAGAATAAGTCTGCGTGCCAACAGTGTAGTGAATGCAATCACAATTTGTTTGTCTTTCTCCACTTTAAGACCCTCTGGAAGAACCCCAAACACAGCTGTTAATGGGTTAGGAGGGATTGTGAGTCCAAGACTGTCTGAGAGGTAATTAAAATTTTTGTCCAGAATAATGTTAATTTGGAGCAGGCCCAGAACATGTGACCTAGTGAGGCTGGGGCTTGGTTGCAGCGTTCGCAGGTTGGATCATGCCCTGGAAACATTTTGGAGAGTTTTAGTCGAGACAGATGTGCTCGATATATAATTTTGAGTTGTATAATTGTATGCTTTGCATATGGAGCTTGAGTGAATTCTCTGCATTGCTACTTTCCACTCCTTTTCTGATATATTAATTGAGAGGTCATTTTCCCAGTGTCCTCTTGGATCTTTGAAAGGAAGGGATTGTAAAAGGATTTTATATATTGTAGAGATGGAGTCTAACTCCTTGAAATTGAGCAATAATTTTTCCAGCGTGGATGAGGGTGCAAGATGAGGAAAATCTGGAAGGTTCTGTTTAACAAAGTTCCTGATTTGAAGATAGTGAAAGAAATTTGTAGCTGGAATGTTAAATTTGGAATGTAATTGTTCATAGGATGCAAAGACGTTGTCTATATAAAGATCTCTAAGCAAGTTAATTCCAAATTTTTCCAGATATTAAAAACTGCATATGTTTGTGAGGGTTGAAAGAGGTGGTTCTTTTGCAGGGTGCCACAGAAAGAAGCTTCTCCGTCTTAAAATGCTTTCTACATTGGTTCCAGATTCTAAGTGAGTGGAGCACAATTGGGTTATTAGTGTATTGCCGATAGCGTGTGTTTATTGGAGCACAAAGCAAGGAATACAAAGAAGTACTGCAGGATTTTACTTCTATTGCGGTCCATGCCTGTGTATGTTCTTCTATTTGTGTCCAGGTTCTTATCGACTGTATATTTGCGCCCAGTAATAAAACTGGAAGTTAGGTAGAGCCATGCCGCCTTCTGCCTTTTGTCTTTGTAGGGTCGCTCTTTTGATGCGTGGATGTTTAGAATTCCAAATAAATGAGGTTATTGTTGAATCTAATTGCTTAAAGAACGATTTATTAATGTATATTGGTATGTTTTGAAATAAAAAAGCTTAGGAAGAATATTCATCTTAACAGTGTTAATTCTTCCAGCTAGTGTGAGATGAAGGGTTGACCATCTATGCAAGTCTTGTTTAATTTTTTCCATACAGACAGAAATTTTTTGATAAAGAGCTTTATGTTTACTTGTGATGTTTACGAGGTATTTAAACTGTTCTGCAATGATAAAAGGAAGGGTGTCTAATCTAATATTATATGCTTGCGAATTCACGGAAAGAGTACACTTTTATTCAGATTAATTCTGAGACCAGAGAGCTTTTGAAATTCTGTGAGTGCTGCTAAGACTGCAGGCACAGAATTTTCTGGTCCGATATATACAGTACCATGTCATCTGCATATAATGAGATTTTCTGTTCCAGTCCTTCTCTGCTAATCCCCTTTATCTGATCAGTATTTCGACAATGTATTGCCAGTGGTTCAATGGCAATTGCAAACAGCAGTGGTGACAAAGGGCATCCTTGTCTTGTGCCACGTTCTAGTTTAAAGTAGTCTGAGCAAATGTTATTGATGCAAACTGAAGCTTCTGGGTTAGTATACAGTAATTTAATCCATGCACAAATGTTAGGGCCAAACCCAAACTTCTCCAAAATAGTAAAAAGGTATTTCCATTCAATCATGTCGAATGCTTTTCTGCATCCAATGATAATAATATTTCTGGGGTGTTTGATTTAGTTGGTGAGTATATTACATTAAACAGTCGTCGAAGATTTGAAGATAAGTGTCGGCCCCTAATAAATCCAGTTTGGTCTTGTATATTGAGGGGAGCACTTTCTCCATCCTTCTAGCTATGATTTTAGAGAGTATTTTAACGTCGTTATTCAGAAGTGAAATTGGTCTGTATGATGCACATTGTAATAAGTCCTTATTTTGTTTTGGAAAGACAGTGATTAGTGCTTGGCGAAAGGTTTGTGGAAGAGATTGGTTATCTCTGGCTTCTGTAAATGTTGCTAATAGGAGGGAGCTAGCTGAGCGGAGAATTTCTTGTAAAACTCTGCAGGGTAGCCATCAGGGCCTGCTGCTTTTCCACCTTGGAGTGACTTTATAGCATCCAGTAATTCTGATAATGACAGAGGTTTATCGAGCTCCTCCACACTAATAGCGTCAATTTGTGGTATCTGTAATTTATCCAGAAATGCATTAGATTGTATATTGTCTTCTTTAAACTCAGTAGTATATAGGGATTTATAGTAGTCTCTAAAAGTGTACATTATATTTTTGTGTTCGATGATTTTATCTCCATTCGTGTTAGTAATTACGAGATTGCGTTACATTCTTGCTTGTGAATTTGTTGCGCTAAAAGCTTATTAGCTTTCTCTCCATGTTCATAATAATGATGTCTGGATTTGTAAATTAGTTGTTCGGTTTCTTTAGTTGTCAAGAGGTTTAATTCTGAATGTAGAGCCTGCCTCCTCTTATGTAGAGTCTCGCTTGGTAGTCTGGCATGTTCTTCATCTATTTTAGTAATTTAGCTTTTTATCTCTGCTACTTTCTTAGCGCATTTATTTCTGTGGGAAAGATATGAGATAATCTGTCCTCTTAAGAAGGCCTTAAGAGTTTCCCAGAGTATTCCTGCAGAGATCTCAGGGGATGTATTTGTCTCTAGAAAGAATTCGATTTGTTTGGATATAAATTCAGTACAATTCTCGTCAGCTAATAGAAGCGGATTGAGGCGCCATCTGCGGGGTGAGTGTATGGGGCTTAGTAATTTCAGCTCCAAGATCATCGGGCATGGTCTGAAATAACAATAGCATCGTATTTACAAGATTTAATCTTAGGCAAGAAGTTATTATCTATAAAGAAGTAATCAATCCTTGAGTAGCAATGATGTACTGGTGAGTAGAAAGAATATGTTCTTGAATTTGGGTTTAAAAACCTCCAGGGATCTGATAAGTTGTGATCAGTTATAAACTTTGTAATTATCTTTGCGGTGTTAGTTGCCGTTCCCCCTGTGGAGGAAGTCTTATCTAAAAGTGGATTTAGAACACAATTAAAGTCCCCAGCCATTATAAGTTTATGAGTGTTCAGATTGGGAATGGATGCAAATAAATTTTGTATAAATTCCTTATCATCAACATTAGGTGCATAAACATTTATCAAAATCATTTTACAGTTAGATAAGTCTCCCATGACCATCACATATCTCCCTTCAGGATCCAATACTACATCTGATGCTACAAATGGTACTGTTCTATGTATGAGAATTCCCACCCCTCTAGTTTTCTTTGTAAAACTAGAATGGAACATTTGGCCAGTCCAGTCTTTTTGCAGCGGAACTGATCCTTACTTAGTAAGTGGGTTTCCTGTAAAAATACTATTTTAGCATTTAGACCTGTTAGGTGAGAAAGTACTTTCTTTCTCTTTAATTGTGATTCAGGCCTTTAACATTCCAGCTTACGAAGTTAACTGTCCCATCATGGAGACACTGATTCTGAGTTTTTGGTGTCATATTATAGTCTTAACTGGAAGTGAAATAGTTTAGGTCTTAATTTCCTATTCCCCCAAGAGTTGTTGCCATGCAGCTTATTATTACGTTGATAGTTATAATTATAAAGATTGAGATGATAGATTAGATATAGATCAAGCCTGCTCTCTTTCTCTTCCCCCCTTAACCCCCACCCTCCCTTTTTGCCTCCCCAGGTGAGGCTAAAACCCACTTCATGCAGTCCCAGTCCTCTGACATACCCAGAGACAGAGCACGTCCAAAGCACATCAAGCCCCCATGCAGTGGCGCTTTAAGGTTAAAAGATAGAGATATCTGTTACCAATATAGTCTTTAAAAGAGGAAAAAGAAAAAAAAAAAGAATTTTGCACTTAATATATATATATATATATATATACATATATATATATATATATATATATATATATATATATATATATATATATATATATATACATACATACATACATATAATCTTCATCAATTTTAGTGCATTAAGATGATATCCCCAGATAATAAACCCAGGTGATGGTGTTAAAGATGTGTCCAAAACAAGCATAACAAGTCTTAATGCAGTAATAGCAATAACAGCAAACCAAGGGTATGATATTGAACAGTCTCATTTAGGGTACACATGAAATAATTAGAAAAGAAAAAAAGAGGAGGAAAACGTAATTAAGCACAATAAAACACAAACATTTAGCCCTAGTAATACTAAGTAATGATAAGTAATAAGTAAGTAATAATAATATAAGAATATGAGAATATATGCTGATAAAAACCCGTATTTTAAAACAAATAGATCAGACAGTAGATTATTAATCCTAGCTTTATCATTTACCGCCATGACTCACAATTATGTATCAGAATAGTCCGGGATCAGCTTTCTTAACTCATTTTCTGCCTCCTCCTTGCTAGCGAAAACATAGAAATGACCCTGCCATTCCACTTTCAGTTTTGCGGATACAGGAGGCCGTATTTGACATTGGCTTGCCGTGCCGCTGTTTAATATTATAGAAGGCGGCGCTTTGATAGCTGTTGCTGGAGAGAAGTCAGGGAAGACGAATGTGGCAATCTTCATATATAATATCTTCCTTTTTTTTCCTGAGGAGTTCCATCACCTCTAACTTAAATGATAATCGTTCAAAACGAACTATAAAAGATCTTGGTCGGGGTCTGACGGTGTTTGATCAGCGTGCGCGATAAGCGCTGCTATCTCAGATTCTGCTTTAAAGTCGCCCCGATTATTTTAGAAAAAGTTCAGTTGCGAATTTCACGGGTTTAAACTTTCTCGATTCTCCGGCAAGCCTTCAATTCTGACATTATACCTTCTATTCCCATCTTCTAAAGCAGCCAGTCTGTCTCCAAGTTTTTCTCCGAGTTTTTTACATTCCGAACTGACATTTACTGCTCTTTCCTCGGCACTGGCAGCTAGATGTTCGGCTATTTCGATCCGATTCGTGAATGTCTCACTAAGATGCTCCAATCGATCAGCAAGCGTGCTCAGTTTAGCCGAGTTTTTCTCAATGCGCTCTTCAATTTTACCCAGCACCTGTCGAAGTTCAAGTTGTACCTCTTGGCGGCCTTTCATTTGCCTGTTGGATTTCCTGTCGCAGACATTCATTGGCCTGTTTCATCTCCTGTTTCAGTCTCTCATGTGCCTTTGCCGTTGCTTTCTCATTAGCCTTCTCGCTTTTCTTTCTATCTTGCCTGAGCTCAGCGAGCAACACTTTCAGTTCAGATAGCTCAAATGTGCCTTCTTGTACCGTAGATGAAGCAGCAGACTCTGCTGAAGCCGGTGTCCCGCTGCTCCAGTCAGCGTGATTGCGTAACTGAAGCCGCGGACCTCCCGGCCTTTTCCAGTTTCAGGTAATCCTCTCCAATGCGAGCTATCCACATCTGCACTCACGATCGCACCTTCGCTCCCT
The DNA here is from genome assembly GCF_016835505.1 of Polypterus senegalus. Classification (NCBI taxonomy): domain Eukaryota; kingdom Metazoa; phylum Chordata; class Cladistia; order Polypteriformes; family Polypteridae; genus Polypterus; species Polypterus senegalus. The sequence goes on from NW_024382339.1 coordinate 7,470, forward strand.
TTTCGCTCTCAGCGGCGGCGATGTAGCGGACCGTGGTCCCGAGGAGTCTGTACTTTCGCCCATCTGATCCAGGTCTGTCTCTGAGGAGCCATTATCTCGAACTAGGGCTTGCTGATCGCAGCTTGGATGTAGCTTTAGTCTTGATTCTTTGGACCCCCTTCTTGTTGGCCATGTTTATATGTGTTTACATATACTGTAGCGGTCCCTCTCGGGTTGAATAAATACAGGATATCTCAGAATAATAAGCAAATAATATGAAAAATAGCACCACTGCTAGCGGAGCTCCACTTCAGACGTCCATCTCTCGCATCGGACGAGACCAATTTCCCCATATAGTGTTTTTCATAACTATCCATCTATTATATAGTGCCTTTCACATCTATCTATCTATCTATCTATCTATCTATCTATCTATCTATCTATCTATCATGTAGTGTTTTTCATAACTATCCATCTATCATATAGTGCCTTTCACATCTATCTATCTATTATGTAGTGTTTTTCATAACTATCCATCTATCATATAGTGCCTTTCACATCTATCTATCTATCATATAGTGCCTTTCACATCTATCTATCTCTCTATCAATCTATCTATCTATCTGTCTATCTATCTATCATATAGTGTTTTTCATAACTATCCATCTATCATATAGTGCCTTTCACATCTATCTATCTATCTATCTATCTATCTATCTATCTATCTATCTATCTATCTATGACGTCAGAGAGCTTTGCCAAAGAAGAGTGCCAAACTATTTCTTATGCATGTAAATGCAGATTATTAAGAAACCATTCAAACCCGATTAAGTGTGTGGTAATGTAAATGCAATGAATGTTAATATAACAATAAAATGTGAAAAATTCCAAGGGGGTGAAAACTTTTTGTAGGCACTGCAGCTGCTAATTAATCAAACACACAATTTCATTTTTCTGCGAGGACACCCAGAGTATATTGTATTAAGAAATACCCACAGAGACACAAGGGTGCTGGATTCGAGGCAGCGATTGTTACAACACATTATACTTCTTTCCTTGACCACATTCAATTATTATTTTTAAAACTGTATTAAATGCCACATGTCTAGTGCATGAATTTCCTAGCCTTGCAGATATCACCAGCTCTACCTAAACCTCTTCTTACACTCAGCTGGTGTTTTAAAAAAGTACCATATAAATAGAATTCTAAACTACAAACAATCTCTTGTTTGCCCTTTTTCCTCTAACCACACACTGAGTGCTTCTGAATGACGCTAATGACTTTTTTTAAAACATCTGTTTCTAAATGTATTTCCTAATCAATACGTTGTGTAACAGTTCCAATTAGAATTCTGCCATTGTTTCAGCATGCTGCTTTTTGACTCAGCATCAGCAACTGGGCCATTAACTTGTTTTGTAAAAGAGAAAAGTGCAGAGCATCTTAAAAAGCTTTAGACTTACTGGGTGAAACTGTTTCTTTCCATTTAAATGAACAATCGTTTAGAAAGGCTCAGCTCAAAGTAAACTTCATACCAGAGTGTATTAGGCTATTAAAGCACTTGAGACTGAATTTTCTCTTAGCTCATTATATTATATGGTACCTTCAGTTGCAGATTCAGGTTTGGGAAACATAGGCTGTTGCCAAGGACAGCATATCTTACCATGGCTGGCACCAAAAAATTCAGAATGGTGATTCTGGATTTTTTTTAGATTTAGACCCCATTTCTTTCTCCACCACATCTTGTGCTCCTTTTACTGCCCATGTCTCAGCAATATGCCTCATTGCTGCTCTTACCACTGTCTTAAAATTCTTTAACCTTTGCCTTAATTCTTGATCACACAATACTCCTGGATACCTTCTTCCAGTTGTCACATAAGAAGAACATAAGAACATCAGAAATTTGACAAATAAGAAGAGACCATTTGGTCCATCCAGCCCAGTTCCTTTGTTAATAGTTAAGCTGTCCCAATATCTCATTGTGACGGTGCAGGTCCGGCTCCATGCTCCCTCTTCCAGTTTTTGAACCCGCCACCATTGATAATGTAATCGGATGAAAATGGCAGGTGGGGACAAAAACTTTGCTCTAGCAGGGATGGTGCAAAATGCAAAAGTGCTTTTATTATACAATAAAAATCAGGAAACAGTTTGTGTCCAAGAAACAAAGTGTCAGCGCGCTCAAAGTTGATAAAAGAATCCATAAAACAGTGAAAATCCAAGTGATTAAAACAAGGCTAAAATGGGGGAAAAAACCCCGTCGAAGGGGTTAAGCGAGCCCAGCCCAACTGCCTCCATGTCTTCCTCAGCTCACCCAAGGCTCGTTCAGCTGGGGAGTCTTCAGCAGTTGCAGTCCCCTCAATCCTGACCCCCATATTGACTGCCTCCGTTGGTGTCTGCCAGACTGCTCGGGGTCGACTGTTCCTCACAAGTCATCCTCCTCTCTCATGTAGGTACACCACCTCGATGCGCACCACTCCTCAGCACAATCAGTTGATACAATCCATGCCCACAGAGACTGACACGGCCAAGGGTTATTTAAAAAAGCCATTCTTTTTGAGCCAGTAGACCCGCTATACTACACCTCATCAGAGTCTTCTTAAAGGTTGTCAAGGTTTCTGCTTCTTCTCCATGTCTTGCTAGTGTGTTCCAGAGTAAACCATTTTTTAAGGGC
>NW_024382340.1:0-21419 GCF_016835505.1 Polypterus senegalus
AAGTATTTATTTTGTGTTTATTGTTTTTCAGGAAGCCTATGTAGATATCTAAATAAGGAAACCAAAATCTGTGTTAGTCATGTTCTAGGCCAAAAGATAGCTAAAACATAAAATTTTGGTCAGTTTCAAGGGCTGCTTTGACCATGCAAAGTCATCTGGACCAAATATTTTAATTTTATCCCATACTATACTCAGTGTCAAAGTCTGAGCCTGCTCAGTGGTTTGTTCTTGAGCTATGGACTTCTGAAATTTGATGAAAAATGAGGCCAGACAAAATTGATATCCTAGGTAAACTGTCTGTACTTGGAAAGTATTGATCTTACATCAAACAAAATGTATGTGTACCTCCTGACTAACATGGGTACACCCATTAATTTTCCATAATTTATTGAGTATGAAGTGCATAGCCATTGGTTGATTTGACGTGGAATGACCACCCCTTCCGTGTGTTATGCTGCTCACATCGCTGTGTTCAAGATATACGGTAATTACATCCCCTGCTCCCACTGAAAGGATAGACAGCACCATGCTATATTTTCACCCTCCATCCAGAAACAAGCACAATTAGAAACAGGATAAATATCTTGCAAGGCTTGATCAGTCCTTCAATGGCAAGGTTGGGCAGAATATACCGTGAACAACCTTTATGTATTTTTGACCCAGCAATGACCACCTGTAATCCAAAAGAGGATGAAAAACAACTGCTTTAAGTGTGTGTGGTGTGTGTGTTATTAGCTCTGGGGAGCTCTGTGTCCAAGGCTGTCAGCAAAGGCTTTATCTCCACAATGTATCCCAGCACTGGAAGAGCTGGTATGAAAATCATGAATGTATGTAGTTTATTCCAGATGTGAAATGCAAGAAAAAATCAACAATAACAAAAATCAGTAAATAAATATATAAAAATACACTGAACTTATGTTGGGCAACTGCAACAGCGGGCACAAGATGTGTGAGTTGCAGCACAAAACCTAGTTTAGTGTACAAAATGCAATGTTTCCCTGTGTCTAGTGTTAAACCAAAATTATTTTGAAGACTGGCATGAAAAATAATTTTGAAAGTAAAGGTTTGATGAGTTGTAATTAGATAAACATAGTTACAAATTGTTTACTTGTTATGTGACATATAGTGTGTGTGTATGCCCATGTTTGTGTGTATGTATCTTTTTTTTCTAAAAACTGCAATACTTGTTTTGAGAGATTGTGATTGTGCAAGAGACTAAATATTTCCAAAAAGGTGACACGTGTGCCAAACACTATAACTTTGCAATGCTGTGATATAAAACATTTAAACTTGGTACAATGATTGCTGACAGGTTAGGGCACAAAAGAAATTGAATCCAGGGTTGTGCATCATAAAATGTCTTTGGTTAAGTACTGTAAAATCCAGTATTGGGGAAAGAAATCCAAGAGCAACAATTTTTGGGGAGTTTTATGGAGTTGATAGTGGTTATAAAAAAAGATTTTTAATCTTATAAATGCTTTCTTTTAAAAATCGAGTGTTGTACTCATTACTTTCAGCCATTTGACACTCCTTTTGTGTGTAAGCAGAATAATATTTTTATTTATGTAATTTAAGCTCAACAATGCCAAAAAAATCTGAATGTCTATCTTGGAACTAATCTATAAATTTGTTCACAAGGTCTTTCTAAATTCATTTGCAACAAGTGTCATTCATGGTTGTGTTGCCCTATGACCTGTGCACTGGGCTTCCTGTAAGACACAACATAACCATCATGCACAAAGTACATTCACACATTTTTCATTCCTGCACATACTATATTTTCCCTTAATTTATTTTGTCTTTTTTTAAACACTTAAAACATAGGCATGAATTAGAAATGCTAGATGAAATTTTGAAATTTAGTCGTAAGTACTGTCAAAAACTTTGATTGACTTTTGTTATCAGCAGTTGTCCAGGTTTGAATCGATCTTTGTAACGCATGAATACATATTTACTGCAATTGATGTTTTTCTGCAAATTACGATTAAAAGATTGTTATCTGGTAGACCATCTAAGACACGTGTCAGAATTATGTAGCTTTTGGTAGCTCTATCCTCATACTCTTTACTAGTATGAATTTGCAGTAGATATAATCTCCAAGCAACATCTTTATTGATTATTTTATTACTTACAAAACTCATTTTTGTCTTTGTAGTGCTACACTATGCTACCATTCTGAAGTTGTAATAAATACACTTGTCTTTTTGGTTATCCTGCCTTAGATATAAATAAAAATTTTCTGCAACATTTGTGAAAGAATTGGCTCTTTTCAGACAATGGAGAGAAATCAACAGGCAAATTTAGCTTTATCATGTCTATGTGTTTTTTTCTTGTTTTCTTGCAAGGAAATAAAATGGGACATTTTAACTTGAGAAGCTTGTACAAATTGTGATTTTTGAAAGAACTGCATTTGCTGGATGTTTTGCCTTTTGCCAGACTCCTTCAAGCTTTTTCTGATGTGAAAACATATGCTTAAAACAGGAAATAACAGTGATGATTTCATGGGTATAGTAACTCAGTGCCTTCTTTTAGATGAGTAGTATATACTGTACATATTGTGGACCACCAGGGCGCACCAAGAGACCTCAAAACACAGAAAGCGTGGACACAAGTTCAGAGGTTGGAATCCTGTGCTGATTACGCTGCTGCACCCACCAAACAGTGAACTACCCAGATTAAGATCCAAGTGCAGCCGTAAACGGGTGACACCTTAGCACCATACTGAATGAACAGTGTGTTTTCTTACAGGGCGAGTTCATGTTCAGCACACACGCTTTTTTTTTTTCGTTCTTCCCCATTTTCCACCTGTACTGCACATCCAACACTAAACCAAACACTTTGTTTCTTTCTCTTCATTCTCCATCAACCTCCAATCTTTCTGGCAAGCTTCATCCTTTTCCACCTGGCTCTGGCTTCCAGAGCAGTGGCTGTGACTTTTTTATAAGGCACCGAAGTGCTCCAGGTGCTCACTGACCGGTTTCCCGGGCAGCACTTCTGGGTGTGGCTGAAGCACTGCAATACAGGGCTCTAACAATGGCCAAGTGTCCTCTGGCTGGCCATGAGCCCAGAAGGGTGGAGCTTCCAAGCTCCAAACCAATGGTCCCACAGCAAGCCAGGGCAACTGCCCTCTAGTGTTCAGGGGGATAATGCCTGAACACAGTATCTCCCCAGTCCTTCCATTACAGGGCCATCCCTCACAATATATATATATTGAATATACAAAGAGAAAGTGAGAGAGACAAGCAAATAATTTTATTTTAATGATTAATTAATATAAGAAAATATATAAACTGCCTTAGAAAACACAAACCAGCAAAGGTGTATTGCTTTCTGTGCTATTTTCCTAATTAAAAACCTGTTATTCTAGTGTTAAACAATTCCTGCCAATACAGTAACAGCGCAGTACTAACACTGCATTAATCTTGGTCTTCTGTTGAACTGCGAAAGGTTCAGAACAGCAGCTATCTTAAGGGGGTTGTTTGGGTTAGATGGTTCATTTATTAACATACATTTCATGTATAAACTGTTGGTTATCCTTTAAGATTCACTTTATTCAATAACATACTATATATTCTGTTTTCTTTTAATAAACTGTGTCATTGATTTATTTGTTCTCATTTTTAGAGTCCAATAAAAACAGGTATGGGTATCAGGTATGGAACTACAGAATGTTAAAAGATTTTTGTATGTACAGGTAATAAAGAAAAAATCTGGAAATTCTTTTGAAGTCATAAAGTAACGCTTTTGTGAGCACATAAAATATAAATTTGATGTTTCTCTTCTGGAGTCATTCAATTTGTTTTTTGAATAGTAAAACTTCCCAAAGGCAGCAAAATATTTCAGTAGCTCATTTGTTTTCTGTAAAACATGGCTGATTTACTGGAAATACAGTATTTAATCTAGAAGATTATGAGACAGGTGTAATTAAAAAATCGACAGCCCTAGACCCCAGAGTTTTAAAAAATCTTTTCTATATGAAAGGTTTGTATACTCTCTATGTACTGTACGAACAATAATACTTAGGGCTATGCAGCAATGATAGATTAGCAGGAAAATTAGACACATGTAGGGAGAAAGATAAAGTTATAATACAAGTTTAAAACATATAGACAAAGACTGAAGAACAAAACATCTCACTTAACACAGGGATTAATTGGAGGAAAGGCAGTACTTATCATTGTATAATGAATGGTCATTATTTCACAATAGATGTTGGGTCGGCAGATTATTAATGTATTAACTTCTGCCTCCGTGTTATACATAAAGTTTTCTTTCTAGTCTCTATGGATTAACAAAGAAAGAGTGAAGCAAGAAATCCGTATCATTGGATGGACTATAAGCTGCAGAAGTGAAATCACAGTAGAATTAAGTGGTAAACCTGTTAGGTTTTTGTAGTTTCCATTAACTTCATAGCCTACTGACTGGACACACCAATATAAGGATGAAGATACAAGCCAAGGAGGAAATCGGTGGTGTTGACCACCGGGGAATAAAGGAGAGGAGTAGGCAGAGCATTCCAAATAACTTATTACCCATTTATCTAATGCACCCACTCATCCATCCATCCATCCATCCATCCATCCATCGAGCCTGCTTAATCCAGTTTAGTGTTGCAGTTGTTAGAGTTTTAGTATACAGTATATTACATAATTTAGGTGTATGTTGTATAGTATAGCTGTATTGTATAGATGCATGCAAATGTTTTGTTCTCCTTTGTTAAATCACCGGATTTACTGATTTATTTTCTGTGAAACAAAGGTAAATACAATTTCTGCAGGATAAAAATTTGAACTTGACATATTTGTGGCCACAAAAGAGAGAGTGAGACAGTGGGAGCTTGGACATGGCAAGGAAACCACAAGGCCTCAAAGTGGCAGCATATTGTCTATAGCCAGTAACGTTTGGACCTTGTTGCCTCGCTTTAGGCACTTCGATACTTTTCCCACCAATACGCTTACTGTGCCTGGGAGGACTGAGACTATGTTGTCCCAGTACAGTTAGCCTGAAGTTGCCTTTAATCCAAAGGTCCATTGTTGAGAAATTAAATTAAAATCTCTTAATATATAACAACTCCACTGCATACATGAACTCAGTTGCCAAAAAATTAAGTTTATATTTAAAAAAAACCTCAACTTATCAGCAACCTTATATCTACTTTTGCTACACTTTAAACCATTCAGCAGTTATATAATGTAAATGGCACGTCAAATGGTAGTTTTTTATAATAGATGAATATACATTGAAATTTAACAAAAGACACACAAATTCACAATCTCAACAATTGACAAACTATCTATAAGTGCATCAATACATATACCTTATAAACCCCATCAGTTCCAGTACTTATATTGAAAGCAGGTCAGTTTGTGATGATGAATAATTTGAAGCTGACACAGAACTAGAAAGAAGTGGATATTCCAACCTCTCAGATAATAAGAAATAAAACACACCTCACCAGATACCTTATGCATTTATAGACACAGTCAGGAAAAACAAGTTGTCATCTGGCTGCAGTTTCCTTTACAGCAATCAGCCTTGGGATTTTCCTGCACATGGTAGATTATTATTAGCAGAGTTTCTTGTTTTTGGCACTGATGTGACAGAAACCAAAATGGTATTGATGTCTTGCCCTTTTTAGTTCTCTAACCAAACTCTTTGTTGTTATCTGCAGACATCTCAAATAGAAACGTCAGACCTTATTTAGCCTGGCTCTACTATATGGTGGCCACAGAGGACCAAAATACATGTACAGGTCATACAAGAGCACAGTAGAAATAAAACAAGAGCAACTAGAAATATCCTGAAATACAGCAGATAAAAACAACAATGTAATATTCTTCCAGGTTGACCTGCCTGGGCCGTGTTTAGGATCCCTGTCTGGCAGGGTGTCTTGACAGATCTGTGTGCAACATTAAAATGAATTAAAAGCAGTTTAGAAGGGCTCTGTGACCCTGGATTGAAGTAGGTTGACTCAAAGGGCTTCATTGGGCGGCTCCACAATAATGATCAATTTTTGTCAGTTGTAAATGAGCATTTGTTTTGAAAAGTAAAATGTGATTATGAAGTTTTGGTTCTCACTTTCGCATTGTAATAATAATACGCCAAAGACATCATAAAGGTTTGGGCAGCCACCCGATATTGTTTTTCCCAGCTGCAAAAGTTTGTTTTGAAGAATGATGTGCATAGAACAGGTCCACAACAGAACTGGCTATAGTAGCCCAAGATGTAGGCTTTAAAGGTCGGGAGAGGAACTGATGTCAGCAAAGGGCCGAACCAGAAGTGACGCTATCACAGGGCTGGCTTCGAAGTGACGCTATCAAAGGGGCCGGCTTCGAAGTGACGTCCATCAAAGGGCCGCTTCAAGTGATGTCTTCTGAGGCGCTAGAACATTGCAGGATTTCCGGAAAGGTCTGTAGGGAACTGAGAAAGACAGTCAGCTGCCACCCCTGGTCAGATGTTTCATTACACTTACTTAGCCCCTTTAGCTGCCTCCTACTCGCACGGTGTGACAGCATGTTTATGCATTACCTTTTGCCTTGTTTTTGAATTTGGCGCCTGTATTATTTTGACGCTGCATTTTAGAAGGTTTGCCATCCTCAGTTACAAGTATTAATTAAAAATCTAGTAAAAAAAAATCATTTTGAATATCTGTATTTATTCTTTACTTTCAGACAAGGAATAATGAGACAAATGGACAAACACACTCTGGAGTGACTAGCATGTTGTTTTGTCCCATTATTTTCACTTGTTTCTTTAGTTATGAAATCTGCACCTTTCATGTCAAGCACTGTAAATGTTGCACAATACGTAATACATTAAAGATGGGAAAAAAGGAAGCTGCAACATCTAAATTCTATTTTCAAATATTAAATACTTCTATGCTCAAATCTATAAAAAAATGTTCGTGAAAGGTTGTAAATGAAACAAGGATACTATATAGAAGTTTTTAAAATATACATCCATAGTTTAATAATGGATCACAGGAAAGTAAAGCTTTTACAAACCGTGCAGACAGCAGTGTAAAATTTCATATTACATTTTTTTTCATTTTAATAAAAATAAAGCTGCATTCTTAAAATTACTTTTTAAATTTTGGGACTAAATAGAATTGAAACCAATAAGCTCTGTCTTGTTACCTCATTTCTAGCTGGCAGTTTGGAAGAATTAAAGATAAAAGAGGAACGAGTGGGAGGGTCAGCGATGATGCGTTTTTAGCCAGAGAAGTGAAACACCTAGCTTGCTCTGGCCTTTCAGTGCTTCAAGTTTATAATTATATTTGTCTTAATGGGTTCTGTTGCATAGAAAGCAAAAGAAAAAAACTAAAGAGAGATAATTGATTTTGCATTTCACGCAATATCACCTTGTGGTCAATAGTCAAAAATCTTCAGCATCAAACTCTTCACAAAAAAAGGTCAGAAGAATACTTTGCATTAATGTCAGTCTGCTTCACTGATCAATGTTTTCTTTTTTCCACCAGTTTACAAGTGTCTTTCAAAAATAAAAGGATCTAAAATAAAGTTTTTTTGTTCTCTTTGTTTTCTGTGAGTAGTGGTAAGATCAGCACAACTGGGCAGATGCACTCTGTTGTCTTCTGAGTGAGAGAAATGCCAAACTTCACCTGACCAGATCAGGCATCACATCACAAATCCTCTAAAAATATCAAGAACTAGCGTACATCCCTTTGCCACACAATGTCAGGTTCCACTGCCAGGCAATCATAATTGGTGCTGTTTTATGCATCTTTTCATTTATTTTTTGAGTTTCTTTTACTTTACTTTCTGAAGACCTCCCTGATTGTACTACCCAAGGTGAAGCAAGGGACAATTTGTCAAGAAAAGGTAACCAGAAGTTAAAACGTAAGTCAGAACCCAGCAAGGTTTGTAATCAGAAAGTCAATCCTATCATATGTCAGCCCAAAACCAAAACTTGTCAGAATTTAAGCAATAAGGTCAAGTTATAAGGAAACTGAAATGAAGAATCACACACTACAAAGTTTGCACTTTCTATCAGCAGTCTCAGATAACAAGAAAGTGTACAGCGTTGGCCTTTATGCAGTCGCCTTGATGAAGTCTTGCACTGCACACTCCAAAGCATAGGAAGTGTAAAAAAATCCATACAACGGTGGCACCAATAGGATACAATAATGGCACTGCAGTTAGATGAAAAAAAATAAGACACTGAATGTAAAATTAAACATTAAATGTAGTTCTCTAGCATTAAAAGACTCCAAACAGAAATCCAAATCTGCCATAAAGGAAGATAAAAATGGCAAAGAATAAAAAATAACATTGTTTCCTTTGGTTTCATGATGGTTTCTACATTATGACGTCACTGGTATGGTTATGTGATATACAGAAGGGGAGACCACCTTCTGATAATGTAAGTCAGCCAAAACTGTATGTTAAACATGTATATGTCTTGCTCAGCCAAGATTTGTTTATCCCTCCCTGTTGGAAATCACATTTAGAAACCCATTGATTAATTTTATCTCAAGTACATTTTACTTACTGTTATTTTTCTTACTTTTAATAATTTTTGACATTTTATTGACGCTAATGCCATTTGTGTTGTTTTTTCTTGAGGTTGCCTCTATGTTCCAACTTCTTTTCACAGTCACCACCATGTTGTTAGAAGTGGTCATCTATTGTCAGATATTTGACCTTGTGCTGTGAGACATGTGATGACAAAACTCAACAGAACAGAAGGTGCCAAACAAACAAAATTGTCCTGCCTTCTGCTTCTAATTTCCAGGTTATTCCCTGCCTGTCTGTCTGTCATAAAGGCTCTATTTTCCCATGCTACACCAAAGCATTCCCTCTCCTTCTCTTGTCTGGTCTTTTTCCTTCTTGCTGGTGAGCCTTGCCCCAGCCTCTACCCTAATTCTTGTCTAAGGGCAAGTTTTAGGAGCTTACCATTTAAAGGACAATGACAGTTAAATTTAATATTCAGCATCCCAACCCAGGGAAAGTGTGCTGCTCCATGGCTATAGGGTTAGCAGGCTATAGCTCCATCTAGTGGCCCCTTGGGTTCTTGCCGCACCTGGCCAGCCTGTCTTCTTAAAGATGCATTGTGGGCCCATTTGTCACAAGCATGGAGCAAATCAGTTAATAGGAACTGTGGCCTCCTTCCAGGCTCTTCCCTTTCTTAAATCCCACCAAAGTTTACCAATGTCCTATATCACCTTTGTTTGCATTTAAATTCATAGCACCCTTTATAGCTGAAAACACAACCCAAATACCATTTGGAAGATGGAAAACACTTTAAAATTTGTTCTGACTTAAATTCATCATAAATTCAATTTATTATTTTTTGCACTATGCTAATAAACCATAGCATTTTTTCTCACTAATTTTCTATTTTTTAGTTATGAAAATAATAAACTGCCACTGTGTCTTTTGTTGCTGTTTAAAATGTGTTAAACTGTGAAATATATCATTCCACATAGATTTATTATAACTGTGGCCAAAGTAATGAGACTGGAGACAGCAGATAAGAACTGCTAAATTGGTGTTTATTGGCCTTCTATTGCCATGGCTATGGAGCCCATACAGCTTATACTGGCATTCATTCATTAACACACTTTGTCTTTATTTCTGAAACTAAGAATGTTTGGTCTTCTTCATTTCCCAATTTTTAAAAATTTTAAGTTGCACTAATTTGCACCTCTGATACTGCCAAAACTGCTCTAGATCTGGTCTGACTGTTTGTGACTTGCCACTGCTCTACAGAGGTACAGAACAGGACTCTTACTTTGACCTTGTTTCCTGAACCTTTCCTCTCAGTTTGGTGGCATGCTATGTTCATCTTTGCCTGGTTGTAACCCCTCTCCTTTAACAATCTCATTGTTTCAGCTTTTCTACAGTTTGTGATGGTATGGTATTTCTAATGGGTATATGCACCTCTCTTTGCTGACTTATTTCTGTCCTTAAACCTATACAGTATATACTGTAGGTCCCACCTCTATAGGTTACACATCCTACTTTAAGTATGTTACACCCTTCTTGCTCTGAGGTATGGCATGGCATGTTCTTAATAGATTTTTACCCTGGTCTTGCCTTCCCTTCTAAACAAAGAGGAGCTGTCTTTATTTGCCAACATTGGCTACTCCACCTGTTGCAGTTTCCTTTAGTAGGAACACAGACAGTACTTATTAGTATTGATTACCTATACCTTTAGCAGTGCCTTAGGGGTGAAGTTGGGGTACCATCTGCCAGAAGAATGACAGACACCCCATCTGTGAGCTACCTAAATCTCTTTGACTGCTGAGGCCTATACCTGATTCTCTCCATACATACCACTTCCTCTCTGAGTGGGTAGATTGTTATAGTATGCAATAATGATGTTTATGTTCCTCTGCATTGGGCAGCCCATTTTTGAAGTCCTTGTAACTTTGTCACAACCTCCACTAAAGCATCTTCATTGGCTCAAAAAGTTACAGGCACTTTGCACGTGGACTGACATCTGTAATTGAGGGAATGAGTAAATCAAAGCTGAGAGAAGGAGGAGAAAAAAAGTGAGAGCCTGGTGATATATAAGAGATGCTCTCAAAGTTAGAAGACCCAAATCACCCCTGTACCTAGAGGAGTTCTATTTTAGCTTCATGGGCTGAAAGGGGTGTACTGTAATTCTAGGGTCCCAGGACTGCATCCTGCCACTGCTGTCTTAGACAGGATGAACAGCAGAGAGGTGGCATCACCCTGTGTGAACTCCTCAGCAGAGACAATTGGTGCTTTTACCAGGATTTGCTGGAAGGGCCAGATATGATAAGGCTGAAAGAGAGACAGCCTGTTGCTGTGTTAGTGGCATACTGTACTTGGAGTTAGAAGCCCAATTACCCACTGTGGTTTAGGTGTTCTCTTTCAGTTATTTTGCCTGAGAACAGTTCTGTATAATCTTAGAGTTCATAGCTGGCATCTTAATGTTGCTATCTCATAGAGGATAAGTAGCTGAGTGGGTGGCCCTCCCCGAGTAAATTCCTACGCAACTTCCTGAGCAGAGACAAATTGTTGTGTGACCCAATTGTAGCATGGATGGGGAAGTGTAACAAGGCTATGAGAGATAAAGTAGCCTGGTTGACATAAGAGCCTGTCTCCTAGCTACAGGACCCCAACTGAATAATGTATCTAAAGGATTCTTTTAGCTACACCGATGAGGAAAACGTTCTGTAATTCCAAGGCCTGAAGTTGTTGGAGTGATGGGTGGATCAGGGATTTTTGGTATTGCTTTGAGTGAGTTACTGAGCAGAAGCAGTATCTAATATAATACTTAACTTTCATTGCCTGCCCTTCACCACTAACTTCTGGTGGACTGCCATTTTAAAATATAAAATGTTGGTGTGAAACCAGTTATGAGGTGTTTAATTTTTACAAAAGGTTTAGATAGCAGTGGCATATGCCAAGTGACTGTTTCTGTGTAGAAATCCACCTCTCTGCTTTTGTAAGCATTTGTTATTGTGTTTTCTTTGTCATCTACTGTACTTTAAAATTTATGAATTTTAAAAGTTTAACTCATACTCTGTCTTGGCTTTAAACTGTATGATCTATGATATGTATACTTTAAATGTATTTTAGTATTATTGAAATTAGTATAGTTTATATTTAGTATTATTTTTAACTCTTTAGCTTCAAGGATTTGGTATTAATGATACTAAACTGTCTAAGCATTTAGAATTTCTCAAACTGCCTCAGTGTTTTTATTTTTTTTTTTTGGCATGGGAACTAATATATTGTTTTGCCTGGGTGTCACATGTTGGGTTGCATCAACATTTCTTACCCATCAAAATCTTTAGAATTTAAGATAACTGAAAAGTTGCGATTCTTTTGATACTTTAACATTTTGGGTATTTAAACTTTTCCTTTGTGTTTTGACACCATTTTCAGCTTTTCCTCCATCCATCCATTATCCAACCGCAAACCTAACTATGGGTCAGGGGTCTGCTGGAAAATCCCAAGAACGAGGGTGCAAGGCAGAAAAAAAACCCAGCAGAGCGCCAGCCACCCAGGGATTTTTCGCCCGTGTGCTTTTGGCCTTAAACCCTGCCCTTTTTTTTCTCGCCTAACTGAAATGTTTTTGTTTTCTGTCCTCCTAATGATCTGATCTTATCATCAACTCATTTTTAGAGATTTACAGATTATACTGTATATAAAGACTCTACTATTCTACTAATATATCTATGTTATGTAGTTGTATTGATTTATTTTGTTACTTATTCATATTGTTTTTTACCTAATTTCATTTTTCTTTCTTGTTCCTATTTCTTTGACATCCTGTAAAACATTTTGAGCTACATCCTGTAAGAACATGTGCTATAGAAATAAATGTTATAAATGTTACTGTTGTTATTGGTAGTAGGGCCTTTTCTTACACTGCACCCAAACTCTGAAATTCTTCCTCTCTCATATTCAATCACTGGATGTTATTATAAAATTTGAAACTGTTAAAACTCATTTCTTTAAGTTGCCTCATGGACTTTGAGTTATCTTTGAGCTATAATATTGTATTATGCTTTATTTAGTTTATTCTTAATGTTACTGTTTTATAGTATTGTTGATACTTAGAACGATGTGAGAGGCATCAGCAAATAAATTATTACTGTTGTGATTTTATTAAATTATTAAGATTAATAATAATAACCCTCAGTGGCATATCAGTTATAATTTTATTATGTATATGAACTGTTTAAATTCTGTTCACTTAGGATCACATATAGCATTAGGCAAATGATGAACAGCAGCAGCCAATATTAAATGTTGTATTTAATTTAAATTGTTTTGGTAAGAATTGTAGGACATCGAGATGACACAGTGGTTAGTGTTGTGGCTTAGACCTCCACAGCTCTTGATTTGAATCCAGTACAGGCATGCCTTTGTGGAGTCTGCATATTTCTGTATGTTTTGATTTTTTTTTTTTTCCTAGGTATTCTGGGTTACTCCTACATTACACTGACATGCTTGTTAGGTTCAGTGGTGTATCACTAGTCATAGCAAGCTCAGAATGTGGACCTGATGCTGTCCACCCCCACTACTCTAACTGAGCAGGCATTATGATTTTTATAATTACTTAACACTGCGGTGAGCTGGCGCCCTGCCCGGGGTTTGTTTCCTGCCTTGCGTCCTGTAGTTAGCTGGGATTGGCTCCAGCAGACCCCGTGACCTTGTCTTAGGATATAGCAGGTTGATAATGGATGGATGGATAATTACTTACCAAATCAAAAAGTGAAGTCAAGAACAAAAGTCAGACCTGTTTTCCCACAAGGTCTCACCTATCTATCACAGCCTGCTCCAAACTCATGATGCAGGCTTATGGCTGCACAGGCCCAAAAGTTGATGGAAGGCTTTTATGTTAAAATACAAGAAAGGAAGTGAGGAAAACTATTAAAACAAGAACAATAATCCTTTGAGTAAGTAAAGATTGATCAACAAAACAGAGAAACTTCAAAAACAGCTGAAACAATACATATTAAAAATGGTTTTATCTACAAAAGGCAAACCAAGGGCTAACAAAACAAGATCACAATCTAAAAGTCAGTATCTTATACAGAGCCAAAATGTCCAAAAAAGCAAGGAATACATCCACAAACATAATCCCAGAAAGTGAGCATTTACAAATAAACGTGAATAGTAATAATGTAGAAAAGTTTTTTTGGTGGCGCTGGCCCTTAAATACTTCGAGGGTTGTTCCTTCAACATAAAAGGACAAGCCAAATTAAAATACATATATATATAGGGTGGCACGGTGGAAAGCTGCTGCCTCGAGTTAGAGGTTCGCCCTGGGTCCTCCTGCATGGAGTTTGCATGTTCTCCCGTGTCTGCGGGTTTCCTCGCGCCCAGCCTCCCACAGGTTAGGTATTCTTCAAAATTTGGCCCTAATGTGTGTTTGGGTGTGTGGTGCGTTGTGTGTGTGTCCATGGTGGGTTGGGACCCTCCCCAGGATTGGTTCCCCCCTGTGTTAGCTGGGATTGGCTCCAACAGACCCCTGACCCTGTGTTCGGATTCAGGTTGAGTTGGAAAAAAATTTTATATATATATATATATATATATATTTTAAAAAAAAAAGGCCTCCCCGCACAGACAGACGGACAACATTTTCTACCCATCCACTTTTATTAACTATGACAGTTATCGTGCACTCACAAAACCCCAGTGCTGCTGGCACTGATTCCCCAAGTCCAGGGCCCACGTCCTTGTGCCTTCTGGCCCCCTCCAGTCCTTCTAAAAGCTCAGCCCTTTCGCTCCACTTCCACCGCTGACGGGAGGAGGGCCCCCTATGGGGAGCCAGAGGGGCTCCAGCGCCTCCCGGCATTTTAACGGTGGCTACACCCCCTGTGTGGCGGAAGTCGCTGCGCCTGGAAGCGTCCGTATCTCCCGGTCGCTTCCCCTTTCCGGTGGGCGGGGTAAACAGGCACCGGGCGCCTGGCGGGCCACGGTCCCTACAGGGCTGGGCTTCCAACCTGTCCCAACCCCTGCATAACCAGGACGGACGCCCCATCCAGTCTGGAGGGGCACCCCTCCCCTGGTCCTCTAAAGCCCCAGCCGGGCTCCATCCCGGCAAGGGCCACCGGGTAAACCGGCATTCGGGCGCCTGGCTTGCGGGCCAGGGCCCCTCAGGGTGTTCCATGCCCTCGACCCGTGGTTTCAACAGAACCCCGGACGACGCCCTAAAGGTCTGGAGGGAAAAAGGCCTCCTCACGCCTCCTTCGACACAATATATATAAAGATAGAACAATATCTTAACAAAATATTCCCAGAAAATACATCTAGACAAGAAAACAGAACTTAAAATTAAAAAATTTTTTGAATGATTTAAAAAAACAACAAGGGTTTTTTTTAAATGAAAACATACATTAGCCAGGGATGAAACCCCAGCTGTATTGTAACAAAAGACAAAGGGGGGGATGATTTAAGTATTCTTTATCTTTGTTTTTTTTTTGAAGACTTCAACTTTCAATAGAACTATTCTTTATAATTGATGTTATTTTGTTTTAGGGTTGCGAGCTTTAGTCTCAGAAATTCTGACTTGTCATGTTAATATTTGTTTGTTTATATATTCTTTGAATGATTTCATTAACTTTAAAAATTTTTTTAGTTCTTAAAATTACCGTAAGAAAAAAACGTTTCTAGATAGAGTATATGGTTTTTCCACGATAAATAAATGCAGGTAAATTACATGAATGGTGTTTTTATTTAGACAAATATCATGGTTTTTTTCCCAATTTAAACATAATGCATTTGAGGTGTCCTTCTGAATGAAAAAAGTGACCAATTTGTTTTTTTGGTATGTATTGAATTGTGCTTCATCTAAGTCATCAAATATTTTTCTTTATTTCTATAAGGGTTCTTCTTGAATTTCATGTGTTTTGTGATTATTTAAATTGTTCTAATGGTAGCCCTTTAAATATGTTTATTGGTAATTTTAGTTTAGGTACGTAAAAGCCAATCAATTTTTATGTAACACAACCTTAAAAAGGTTTTTTTGTCTTCATTAATTACAAAATATCACTAGGTTGGTTATTCATTTTTGGGGATGGAAAACAAGACCTTTCAATGCGGGAAAAAATTACTTGTTAATATGAAGGCACGGTTTAAAAAATTAAGATGCAAATCAAGGGGAATATGCCCATTTAAAACCCACCTTTTCCCGTTCCAAAGGAACTTATTTAAGAGGTCCTTTTTCCAGATGATACCCGTTTTACTGAGGCTTTGTTTTTTTTAGTAAATGGCCTTTTTTAAAGGGTTTTGGTATTTAGAGTAAATGAGTAAGAGATGCATTTTTGCAATCGAAATTAAAGAAAAAAATTTATTTGTTTAATAGTACTAAATTGTTTTAATTTTCTACTGTCCATTTTTCAAATCATTTTGGGAGAGTTGAACCATACTGTACATTAAACACAACTAAACAAACAAACACAAAGATTTTCAGATAGGTTTTTGGTAGGCGCCGGGGGAGTAGCAGCACTGATGCCTCAAAAACCCCAAATTTTAAATTTCCATCCCAGCCTTGGCACTGTCTGTGAAGAACCAAATGATCCCTTTTATCTGCCACCTGTGATTTTCCTCCCAACCCAATAATAGTGGAACTACAACCTAAATTGACCCAATGGGGATAAAAGGTGGAAAAGACTTGTATTTCCTGTTTGTACACAGAGCTGCTTTTAAAAGGCTCCAGATAAAAGGTTAAAAAAAGGAAATAAAAAGGTAAGTGATTCATTTTTTGGTTGTGATTTTCTGCAGCTGCTTCACATGTGACTATGGAAGAGTTAGTTTGAACATTAATGGCCCATAAATTAAGAACATTAATGAGCCTATAAATATAAAACATTAAAGACTTTTTGTTTTTCTGCCCCTAAACTATTTTTTTTGATGAACACTTATTTATAATGTAAAAGGTGCTGTTCTATAAAGGTGATCGGGTTTGTGCACACATTTACGGTTAAAAAAATGAAACTTTATTTGATTGGTTTGTTTTAAATTTTCCCATTTTTTTTAAAAGGAATGTAAGAAGTTTTTTTGTGGCAAATCTATGTTCCAATCTGGGGCCTTGGGGTAATTTTTAGTAACGGGAAAACAATAAAAAATGTGGGGAAGAGAGCTGGGACAGGGGGAAAAATAAAAATGTCCTAGGAGGGAATTTAAAAAATAAAAAAATACCTTTTCTAAAAAAAAGGAAATTGTCCTTTTCATAAAATTCCCCATATCTTAAACAATATTTCATAATTTGTTACACCCCTTTCTTAAAATCAATATTTTTTAACCTTAAATTATGCTACATCCCATTTACTGATAAATTCACTGAAAAATTTATTCATTTTACAGTGAAAAACTTTAAATAGGGGGAAAAACAACTGTAAAAAAATGAAAAAGGGAAATCGCTGTTTCAGAAACACTTATGTTATGATATTTGCTTAAGGCCCCCCTTTTATCATATTGTTCTGGTGAACGAAAACCTCTAAAAAAAGAGTTAGCAGGCCTTTTTTTTCCCTGCATGTGAAAGCTTTTGAGGTTATGAAGCTGATTTAGGGGGGTTTGTTTTGATGTGGACCCCCAGGAAAATTACACCAAAAAGCAAACTTTACTTCCACCAGACAAGGTGCCATAACTTTTTTTAAACATAATTTTTTTTTCAATGATATCATTAAATGATGCTGTTTGCTGGGGTTTTTGTTTTTTACTGATGCAAACTGTGTACTGGTTTTTTGCCCCGACGTATTTTCTAATGGTTTATTGATTTTTATTTATTTTTAAATTTGGTTAAAAAGTTCCCTAATTTAATGTATTGTAAAAAAAAAAACATTTATTTACCCCAAAGTTATACCCCAACCAAAAATATTGTGACCTTTTTTTTTGGAAATTTCAAAAACGCGGTACTTTTTCCGTAAAATTTTATTATTTTTTTTGCGGGGAATTTTGAAAAAATTTCAGAAGGTGAGGTTTAAACCATTGCCCTTTTTTCCAAAACCCTCTTTAAAACATACCCCTTGAGCAGGAATAGAAACAGCATTTTGCAAGAGCAGTTCCATGAAAAAATTTGTTTTACGGAGATTACCAACAAAGAGGGGCCATCATACCTACTATGTTAACTTAAAGTCAGGCTAACTTTTACTGTTTTAAAGGGGCTTCATTTGAAAGCCTCATGTTTAAATGTTATGCCCAAATTAATTAGGTGTTTTAAATATTGAGGGTAATTGTAAACTATTTGAATGAATCAAACTTTTGTCTGTATAGTATTTTTATTTATATGACGATGTTTCAGATGCCCTGGGTGTTAGCATAGAAAAGTTGGTCAAGACCTTTCAGTGCTGAAAGGAAAAAATTTCCCAGAAATCTAAATATTTAATTTCTTAATAGAGGAAATTTCAGCTAATTAATTTTATGGGACCAAATCACTAATGAACTGATGTCAAAAAGGATTTTTCGGGCATTAATTTGACAAAAAAAAGAGAAGATATTTCAGTTTTCTGTACAACTTATTAGAGAGCAGGAGATCTGGCAGAACAGGGAAAAATTTATTTTTAGGGTTGTGGGAATTTTATTTATATTTTTAAATTGATTTTTAACAGAAAAAAATAAGTTGGGGGGAAAAGAACAAAGAGGGGGGGATTAAATTTAAAAATAAAAAAAAAAAGGTTTTTCCTCTAATTTTACAGAGGGAGATCTGGGTGGCTTTTTTCCCCCACCCCCAAACCCCTTTTTCTCTCTGTTTTTGCTGTATTTTTCTAATCAATGGAAGTTTCAATGAAATATGTTTTGTTAAGGGGGTACCGTGTTTAAAAAACCCTGTAGATTTGTTTGGTCCTTTTCCCGAAAATGAAAGGGGTTTAAAGGTGGAAAAAGGGTTTTCAACTGTTTAAAGTCATTAACCCAGATCTTTTCCTGGCTCTGATTTTCTGTCGGGGGCTAGGGGCAGGGATGCCTGATGCCCGGCTTTTTGGGCGAAAACAGTTTGCAAGGTGGGAAAAAATCATTTGGGTGGGATGAATTTTAAATACCCTGTAAAGATCATGTATAATAAAGTTTATCAAGGGAAAATTAAAACTTCCCATGTTGGTATTTTTATTATTCTGTAAAAACTAAATTGAATTAGCACAACTAAAAGTAAGATAAAAATGTGGCTGCACTTATTTTCCCCTGCACATCAGGTTCTGTTTCACTTTTATTATTAGCTGGGGTGGTAAAGTTCCCGGGGTGTTGGGGTACCCGATGAAGGTCTTTGGCAAGAAGTCTAACTTACAGTTTTCCCTAGGAATGTGTTTTACAGGTGTCCCATCATGGCCCTGCCTTGGATCCCCAAATTTGAACAGGGTGGCAAAAATTTGGAGATTTCTTTTTTTTTATCAGAGCACATATAATAAAAAAATATCCAACAGCCCTATAAAGACAAAAATTTCCCCTTTTTTTGATCACCTGCTGTTTTGTAGGTAGCCTTTTGCACTCTTCTGGTTTAGAAACTTTTAAATTAAGTGCTTGGACCTGCATCACCCGCAGTCCTGTTGGACTCTTGGGAGGGAGTGGGTGGTCGGGTAAAATTTTTTTTTTTCCTAAATCCAAATTGTATTTAGATAATGTTGGTGTGGAGTCCTGCCGGGTTGGGAAAGGCAATAAAAAAAATGGCTGAACACTAAGGCATTCTTTTTAAATGATTTTTTGTCATTAAAAAAAAGAGGGGAAAACGGGATTTCTGAATATTTTCCATCATTGTTTTGAGAATTTAAATACTCACCATTTGCTTGTTTTTGGTGTTGTAGTGGTGCATAGTGACAATAAGGCGGGCACATCAGTTCTAAAATGTCATCATGCACCTTTTAAAAGGGCAAAATAATATTTACGGTTACAGTGTATGAGGGTGACCTGGTACTGGGAAAAAAAAATAAAACAAACCGCGGGCAACATAATTTTTTTGAAACATGGGGTCTTCACCAATGGCACAGACCATCCCATGGATATATAGCCCTTCAAAAAAGCCCTGGTGCCGCTCCTGAGAGAAGAGTGGATGGAATCCTTTTTAGTCAAAAAGTACAGCAGCCCTTGTAATCCATGCACTTTTTAAAGTATGAAAAGGAAGAGGGGTGGCCCACAGCTTTCTCATTTTCTTTTCAAAATGCTACAGTAAAAGGTAATTTTGAATGGTTATGTCCTTTTTTGAGGTAAAGTCTTTTGGGCTGCACCTCAACATCATTTGTTAATGTTTTAAAGAAGATTGATGAAAGGAATTCAGTTACCATCAAAAATTGATAGTGCTTATCCCCACACCAAAATCTCTTTGATTTTTTTTCCCCGTTCACCTTTAATGGCAACATTTTCTTCTGTTATCGATGTTTAAGGTTTGCTGTCTGGGCATCTTTTTTAAAAGGTTTCCCCCCAATTTACTTTACCCCTCTCGTTATATAAAAATATCGGGGAGAAGAGTGTGTTAAAAGGGGAAAAAAAGAAAAGGAAACATTTTGAAAAAAAAAAATTTTAAATTTAAATTTTTTTTGGAGGATGGTTTTGGGGAAAAAATAATTTAAAAACCCCTAAAATATTTTTAAAAAATTTTTAATAATTTTTTTAAAACAAAAAATTTTAAAAAGTTTTTTCCCTCACCCGCAAAGAATAGGAAAGGGAGGTTTAAAACCCCTTTTTTTTAAAGCGTGGGCCCTCCCCTCACAAAAAAAAAAAAAAAAACCAAACACAAAAATTTTGCTCCCCACCCCCCAAACCCCCCCCCATTCTCCTCATTGGGGACATTTTTTGCCCCCCCCAAAGTTTTAGGTCCCGGGGCCCTTTTTTTCCCCTCCTGGGTTTAAAAAACCTCCTTGGGGGGAACTAAACCCCCCACCCCCCCAAATAAGGTTTTTTGGGGGGAAAGGACCCGGGATTGGGGGAACCAGTCCCGGGGGGGAAGCCCCGTTTGGGGGGCTTTAAATTTAAACCCCACACATAAAATTTCCCCCCATACCCCTTTTCAAATATAATTAATATTACAAAAAAAAAATTACATAAAAATACATAATAAAAATAAAAAAAAATAATATATATATATAACAAAAAAAAATAAAATATATATAAAAATAATATTACAAAAAAAATTTTTGTAAACCTTTTTAAAATAACCCTTTTTGCCCCCGGGTTTTAATAAATTCATTTTCAAGTTCTATTTAAATTTTAAATGAAGGAATTTTTATTTTCCAAGAAATATCTTTGGTGGGAATGGTAAAACAAAGGGTATTTATTGGAATAAATCAACTCAAACCTTAAACAACATAATATTTTGCTCTCCATAAAAATATATCCTGTCTAAATTATACAAAGAAGTAAAGTAAACGTTAAAAGAACAAACATTCAAATTTCTTTTCTTATGTAATTTTTTATAAAAAAAAACTTAGAGTTTAAATATCCCCAAAAAAATTTTGCTCTCCATAAAAAAAATCCGTCAAAATTATAAAACAAATATGAACATGCTGCATAACAAAACCTGGGAAAAATAAATAAAATGTGTTCCTTTCAGCAATAACAAATCAAATATTCAGTTGTCTTTTTCTCATATGTCATTTTAGAGCTGGGGCCTCTCTTTTTGGCAACAAGTTGTTTTTGTTTGGTGTGAGGTTCTGTGTTGTGGGGTTCTAGGATGGATTCATTATCAGTGGGGTACTCCTGTGCGTTTGAGTCTTTTCCCTGAAAAGAGCTTCCACAGATATGGACCAAACATGCACAAGGTTGAAACAATGTAGCGGACTTTTTTTTTTTCCCCGCCGCAAACCAGTGCCAGTTTACGAAAACGGATTTTTGGGAACACCGAGTGCGCTTGGTTTAAAAACGGCAACAGGGGAAAAAGGCAAGGTGCACTGGGGGCATTTGTGTTCCATAAAAGCAGTTACTTGAAATCACTTTTTAGGGCAAAGGTTAACGTTTTAAAACGTTTTTTTCCCGCTTTTATTAGGTTCC
>NW_024382341.1:0-24900 GCF_016835505.1 Polypterus senegalus
CATTACTGTAACTTTTTTAAAACGCTGTTATGTCCCGGGACCGGTACGTGTGCGCGTTAAGGGGTATATCAATATAGTGTCTTGTGTTTTAATGGTAACTTTGAAACAGGCTATTTTCCTCCACCTTTTTGAGGCCCATTAGTTGGGGGTCATAGATATATTCTGTGCTTTGTGGGTGATAGAAAGGTGTAAAGGGGCATGAGTGTAAGACCAGCGGTGGAAAAGTAGTAAAGAAGCTTGCAATGTGCTAAGTGAGTATAAAGAGGGGGATAAATGGAGTGCTGGATGCCCTAAGGATTATAATCTTAGTCACTTAGAGGTAAGAAGCTGCACTGCAGGGAGCTGCACAACAGTATCTGTGACTGTGGAAGTGATGCTTCGGCATGAAGGCAGTTAACATTCCTCTGGTGGTCCTCCAAGAGTTGTGCTCAGGGTGCACAATAACATTTGCAACATTTGAAGGGGTGGCAATGGCATTGAGTTCTGTGATTCCACCAGGCTGGTCCCACTCTAGCTACAGCTGAGCTAACCACCACGCCACAAACCACCTCACACCTGGTGTGCCTTTTATGGCTACCACAGTCATGAAATGGGGGCGTGCATGTCTCAGAGGGAACCAAATAACTCGGGAATATAACATAAGGAACTGGACATTAAAGTTAAATTAATTGGATACATTTCAGCTTTGAATTCTAAACTAGAATGTTAGATTTGCAGTTTTGTTAATGTAATTATTTAGTGAGTAAATTGGTCCAATATTGTGTGCTACAAAAAATACAATGAAGTAAAGAAAGCTTGAACAAAATTTAGAACAAAATGGAGCAATTACATTCAGAGAAGTTTTTGGGCCTTTTGACAAACTGGTATCCTACATTGTATAAGATAAAGTTCAGAACTGTAAAGTTTATCATAAAGAATTCATATGACGCTATGGAAATGTAATATAATGTACAATGCAGTAGGTCATAGTTATGGGAAAGTGATCACATCAGGGAAGGACACTAAGAATTGAAGGAGGCATTTCATATGAACACCAAGTAGTGGTTGTAATGGAAGGATTTTTCTCTGTAAAAAGCAAAGGTGAAATAAAGAGAGGAAGGGAATCAGGAGTGCAGATGGGCGTTGGTCGCTCCAGCGCAAAGCCAGCTGCAAAGACTAATGTTTTGGGAAAAACAGCCGGGAATGTTCTAAAGATACAGCCAAGGCTATGTAAGGAGTTGTTTTTCACTTCAAGAGACTTTTTTCACATGTAAGTATATTACTGTGTCTTCTAGTACTAGGCACTTGCCTCAATCAGGGCCAAGTAAAAGAAAAACAATACCGTGTCCCGTGGAAGGGTGTGTACTGAAACTGATCACTTCTGTATACACTGCTTGCACGTAAGCCGCTTTTGGGGCAAGGACACTCAATTAGTATATAAGGGAAGGTTCCGCCCTCAGTTTCTTTGGAAGCTCAACCGTGGGGAATGTGCACACCGCCCGGTATCTTTGACTAGGCTAACGAGTTGATCCTCTGACGAGACTGACATGCGGGCTCCCTCAGTCTACTGGTCTAGGATGATGGCTCTGGGTCTTTTGATATTGCTGTAAGCATGAGTTTGTTTCTTTTGATATACTGTAAGCATAAGTTTGTTTTTATTGCAGTAAGCATAAGTTTGTTTCTTTTAATATATTACTGTAAGCATATACTTGTTTCTATAATCTATTGTTACTGCATTTTACTATTCATATGTATTTATATGTTATAATTGAATAAGTACATTTTACTGAAGTATCGGACCTCTTCTCTCTGATTTTTGCCCACTTGTTCTAAAGAACCCCTTGAACCATTTTCCCAAATCAAAACAGTGGTATAAGCCAAAAATATTTTAGTGCTCAAGGAGGAACAGGAGAGGGTGTCCGCCTGTTGGGGTCAGCTTCCAGTGGTGATCTGTTGGATGGAAAGACACTTGATGCCCCATACAGGATGTCCCAATTTATTCTGGCCAGAATTGGTGGCAGTCGGATCTCTCTACTGATTGAATAAATTGAGCAGGGGAAATTACTTTGGTTTATTTGATTGTTGAGATGAAGGCCTCGTTTGAGAAAACGTGTTCCTTCCTAGGACCCGGTATTTAGTTATCCAATGCAAAGACATTATAAAAACATTTCTGTTGTTTGATAGATGGACTCGGGTTTAGGGATCCAGGGGTGGAGTAAATAGTTAAAATTGTTTAGGTCAAACATAGTAATGTGGCGGACACTAATTTGTAATTGACAAATCACTTTAACTTGGAATAGGTGTTTAAGATTTAGGCAATCCAGCTTCCATTTTGCATACAACATCTCAGTCATTTGAAGAAATAAAGACAAGAGCTGCAGAAATAACAGAACACAGGAATTACTAGAGTCATCTAGCCAAAGATTCAGAATGCTTATGGAATCATTATGAAATGACAATGGCAAATTTTGCAGTATATCTGATGGGATCCTAGCAAAAGAACTGCATCTGCTGATAATTTTTCATTTTCTGCTAATTGTAGGAGCTGTGAAGTACTTCAAATGTCCTTGGTGAGCCAAATCTGCTTGAGAGATTGAGAACTTGGGCAGTAGGAGGCGACTGGAAGGGCGTGGGAACACACTACCAACCCGGACGGCCAAGGGTTTGAAGGTCTCACAGTTCATCTTTAGTTTGTCTGACCAAAATAGGGGTGGAGTATTATGGTGTATAAAATCTGTACATTTTGGTTTCCATTATATTTTGTTCAAGACAAGACAACAGATGAACTAAGACAAATTAAAGCAGGTTTTCTTCCCTTACACCTTACTTTTGTTCATAGCTTAGTGCTAATTTGGTGTACAGCCTGGGAAAGAATGCTGAGCTGATACCTCAGGCTATTGATTACTTTATGGATGGACATCTGCAACAACAATGTGGTTTATAGCCTGGGACAGGAAGAACTACTGATACTTCAGAGTACATCAAAGGTTTTGTTGTGTGGGAAAACGGACAGTGAATTAATTCATCAATCATTTGGAAAGCCAGCCAGTCAGGTGCATGTGTTATGAAACCAAGGCTTGACATTTCATAATAAATATGCCTTGGTTTGGAAAGCAAGTTAGAGAGAAGAAAAGGGAGAAGGAGAGAGAAGCAAAGAAGGAGAAGAAGAAGAGGAACAGACGAAGACGGCCCTGGTCGTCAGAAAGGCATCATGAACATTGCTTGGTAAATCAAACGCCTCCCTGGGACATTCATCCTTGTCATCTGTAACTTTTTCGTAAGCTTTTTCTAAAGACTATATGTATTCAGATTTTCCTATCAGAACCTATTTTCTTGTATTCTTTGCTCTTGTGGTATTGTTATTACTCTTGTAATAAATACCATGCTGCTTTTAACTTTTAATTCTTTGTCTTAATGTCTAGAGTGATTGAAGTAATAAGTTTGACTTCTTTGAGCACCTGGTGACAGCCGGATTTCTGCCATTATTTCTGTGCGAGGTTTATAAGGCTGAGAGTGAAGAGCGCTATACTCAACAGAAAGGACAAATACGATAAAGAAGGTATTCTTGGCTGATGAATGGCCTATAGTCAAGAGTGCTGAGTCTTTGTATGTTTAAATGTATTCTTGTAGACCAAAAGTAATATTTAGGTCTGAGATATCACTAAAACATCGTATTGTTGTTCGTGCCAAAAATAAGTAAGTCTCTGGAAGTGCTGAATGACAGGCTTTTATTCCTATAGCGCTTGTGTGGTTTAAAGTGCTAAGGGTTAATCAGCGTGTGTGTGTCATTCATGGAGCACTGTTGTGGTTAGGGTCTGTGTGTGTGTTTATCTATGTGTGTGTGTGTGTGTGTTCATCTTAAAGTGCAACAGTAGACCAACCCGATAACGAACTTGACGAGAACACTTACCCTTGAGGAAACAGGTAAAAGGGCAAGTAGAGGGAAATACCACGATAATACAAGGTGTCAGCACAAGGATTATAATTTTACAAAAACTGTGAGGTTTTATTCTTTCTTTTAGGTAGTCCAAGTAACATAGGACGGCTTCATTGAAAACTGCTTTTCCCTCTGTTTGTGAAAAAGCACCATTGGTTTTAGTAGCATTCAGGGTGAAGGGGACGCAAGTTTGAACTGTGATTCCAAGTTACACTCACATGCACACACACACTAGCGTCATTTTAGCATCACCAAATCCCAAAACCTTCAGGTCTTTGGAAGGAAACTGGAGCCCACTGTGGAAACCCAGCAGGAAAACTCGCAAACTCCAGGCAGGGAACACAAGGGTCAAGACTCCCCTGAGACAGCAGCGCTACTGCTTTGCCACCGTGCCGTCCCCACATGTGTAATTATTAACAATGTTTTTTTATTTAAATGAAGTTAATGACTTATCTGTAAAATGTAACATACATACTTTAATGCACTTAAACGTGAAAGTGACATCAAGTATAAATCTAAGGATTCTAAATGTGCAGAGAGCTGGAATATCATAAATGTAATGTGTGGCTTTTGCTGCTGTCTGTTCAGAAGGAAGCCAAATAAACACGTAGCGATTAACAACTGGGTCGGTTTTAAGATGACGTGTACGATGGTAAACTTTAATGATAAAGTAAACTACGAGGCTAAATTGAACATTTCGAGGTTAAAACTGAAATATCCGCTTTAATCACAAAACAGACCTTTTCACCATGTTCTTAATTTTTTTCTCTGTAGCTCAAATACGCTACTGTGGAATATACAATGCTTGAATATAAAAGCACCACAAATGCATTTGTTTGCCAGCATTGTGCTTCACCACATCAAACCATTCAGCAAACATCAAAGCAGGCACATCGCTCCCGGAGGATCCACAAAGCGGCTTTCTGGTACATGTAGATAGTAAACAGAGACTGACGTCACATTCAGACATCCAGTGACCAACTTCAGTATTGTAATTTTGTGATTAGTGTATGTGTAAGATTTGGCAATGTTATCTGTTTTCCTTTATGTGTAATTTTTATTGTTGACCACACACGCTTGTATGTACATCTAAATCTGCAAATTAAACATTGCATTTGAAATCTACTTTCCAAGTGTTTTAATCGACACCCTGCTGCGAATGCCAACTATTCCTGCACAACCAGAAGCCCTTTAGTTGTTCCTCTCTTACAGTTCATGTCCGCACAATCAACTCTATGTGTTTCTTTAAGATCGAAAAGTGAATTTTGAACGCCATCACTCTTGTTTTTATGGCTGGGACAAAAGGCGACTCATTCACCAAGGCTCGTTTTTGTGCCAGTCACTTGTCAGGGGCGTATTTTCTGACCTTCTTGTATCCTCGATATCATTAATTAAGCCCAGCATTGCTTCACATTGGCTTGACGATATCTTCGCTGTTTAAATCACCACAGTTTGTTCCTTTCGCTTCTCTACCGTACGTGTAATGTTTAATATACGCAGAAATCAAAGACATACAATGTGCAAATAAATATTATGGGATAGTACCTCAATTTCGCATATACATGTGAATAATTTATTACAATTATCTGGCCTACTGTATATTGCCCTATTTTTCGTGCATAGAAAATTTTTGGTAACATTGTAAGTTATGGATGTTTATTTATTTTTTATTGTTGGGAGTACAGATTTTTTCCATTTGAAATGCAGCGAGTTCAAGTAAAAAGTCTCAAACAAATAAAACACACAAGATACAGATAACCTATGTGAAAAATTCTACTTAAGCACAGTAACGAAGTTGTTTTACTTTGTTACTTCCACCTCTGATCCACTGCATCATCGATAACAAATTCTTTATCTTTATTCTGTGGACATTTTTCCCCTTCAAGGTTTTTCTGATAATTCGTTTTTCATGCCATCTTAAGTATTAATTTGACTTTCGCTCCTGTTACACTGCACAACAATTATTTTTGAAAAATCTTGCTTCCTGAAAAGTTTTGATGATTGTGACAGGTTATGCACAAATATAGTTTTAGTTTTACTGCATCACAAACTCTGAGAAATAGACATTTATATGTTTACTGACAATAACGTATTTAGTCACGTTTATGTTTCGCATAAGCTATTAAATTTCAACAGAATTAAAAGTGTTTTGCTCCTGATTTTCTTTTGTATTCAATATCTGGTGCATCACATTGCAGTGTCAAACAGTAGTCAGCAAACATTGATGGATTCCACTTACCCTGGTATCGTTTCTCCATCGTAGCAATGTCCTGTTCGTCACTGACAGCACTGAGATTTGCAGGAAAGAAGTCCAAGTGTGAGTGGAGGAAATGAATCTTGAGTGACATATTGCACTTCATTGTCTTGTATGCTTTGAGAACTTTGTCTACCAGCTAAATGTAGATTGAGGCTCTGTAATTGCCCGGAAAATTGACAACAACATCTTTGAAGGCTTTCCAGGCAATTTTTTCCTGCCCAATTAACAGATCTTCAAACCACTTGTCACTCATATCATGTCTGATCTGGGGCCAACAAAAATGCCCTCTTTGATTTTGGCATCAGTTATTCTTGGGAACATCTGTCTAAAATAACGAAAACCTTTGCCTTCCTTGTTCAGTGCTTTCATGAAATTCTTGAGTCCCAGTTTTATGTGAAGATGAGGCAACAATATCTTTGCTGGGTCAACTAACGATTCATGTGCCTCATTTTTCTGTCCTGGAACTGACTTTTTATGGAGTGGCCAGTTCTGTCGAGAATAGTGCGACTCTTTGGCACGGCTGTCCCATTCACAGATGAAGCAACAGTGCACTGGAACCTCGGGCCACGACCATAATACGTTCCAAAATTCTGGTCGTAACCTGATTTGGTCGTGACCCGAAGTAATTTCCCCCATAGGATTGTATGTAAATACAATTAATCTGTTCCAGACCGTATTTAACTGTATGTAAATATATTTTCTTTAAAGATTTTAAAGCAGAAAATAGTTAATTATACCATAGAATGCAGAGTGTAATAGTAAAGTAAATGTAAAAACATTGAATAACACTGAGACAAACTCCCAGGCTCCCTGCTCACTCACTTTCGCTCTCTCTCCTGCACCAGCTTTGTCCTCCGGCTCCCTGCCTTCTCCTGCAACCTCCCGTTCTTTCCTGTTCTCTTCCTTTTCCCTTTAGCCGACTCGCACTTCTATTTATGAAGTGGCGTGGTAGTCGTGGCAATTGGCAGCTCCTGGGAACAATTACGGATGCGGACCGCTTTTCACCTGTGCATTTAGGTGAGAAACACCCACATCAGGAACTCCTCAGGAACCACTTTGGCCACACATCACCACACCCCCTCACTAAACCGCGAGTGCAGCGATTATTAAAACTGGCCATTTTGACGAGAGCCGTGGACAAGCTATACCACAGGAGGAAGCTGGGTTGAGAGGAGGTTACAGTTTTGAGGGAAAGTCCCTCTGCGTGATGCACCGAGAACAATGTACAGTACAGAGAGAGACTGAACATGTGCAGAAATCATCAGTGGGTACAAACCGGAAGGGAAACTGGCTTGTTCATCAACCGAGTGTGTGGTCGTGAACAGATGCAAAAGTTTGGTGAACTTTTTGGTCGTAACCCGATTTGTATGTGTTCAGAGACGTTCATGAACTGAGGTTCCACTGTACTTTGTATAGCCGAGCTGCAGTCCTAGTGATAGAGCAACAACTTTAAGATCTCCACAGATATTCCAGTTGTTCCTGCTATACTGGACGTGCTTCAGCAACAGTTCCATATTCTCATAATTTCTTTCTTGTGTGCTGCATAGCCAACAGGTACTGAAGAATAAACCTTGCCATTGTGTAGCAGAACAGCTTTCAGGCTTAAAATTCATGAATCAATAAAGAGATGCCACTCTTCCTGGTTGTGATCAAAACCCAAGGCCGAGAACAATCCTTCAATGTCACAACAGAAACAGAGACTGTCGACATGTGTAAAAAATTTGGTTATATCATGAAGTTGGCCTCAAAACACAGAAATTTCCGTACCTGGTGACAGCAAACACCATTCCTGCAGTCTTGAACCCAGCAGCTCGGCTTTTGCTTTTGACAAATCGTTCAGATCGGACTGTGTTATCAGATGTGAATTGCTTGATGAGCATGGTTCAAAATCCGGGTCAATGTCACTGTCGGTACCCTGCATTGCAGTTTCTTCATCTGGTTTGTCTAAGATCCAATCCTCTGGTGGTTTCGGAATTGGAAAACTGTTGTCATGTGGCACGGGTCTCATTGCTGAAGGCAGATTAGGATATTCAACTGACTTCTTGTTTTTGGCAGAGAAACCAGACACATTAGTCAAACAGAAGTAACAGTCCGTCACAGGGTCTTTCTGTTCTTGCCATATCATCGGAGCAACAAACGGCATTGTCTCTCAAGTGCCTCTGAGCCAGGCTCTCAGACTGATAGCACATGTCGCAAAGCAAATGTGAGGCACCCATTTCATTGTCGAAAAACAGATGATAAGTTTTCTGCACAAGAACAATCAACCAACGTCTCTGAGGTGCAAGTGTATACTCGCCACAGATATAGCAGAATGAATTGCGGCTGTTACAATATTGACGAGACATATCGCCTGACACCAAAACGTCTATAGCATCAAACTTACTTACTTTTATATTGCTACAGATACTATAGTGATACTATACATACACACTGACTATCTATATAAACCAAATGAGCAGGATCGGTGTATGCAATCTACCTTCATAGAATCCTGAGACAGCATCAACCTCATTCAGACCTGCCCACGCATGCCCAGGAACAGCTTCCAACCTGGCCTCATTCCATGCCTGGACATACCCAGGCTGCACAAACAGTTGTTAAGTCACTTATGGAAGGGAGCAAAAATATTTGGATACAAATATAAGAAAAAATCATGACAAAACTGAAAATGGTACATGATGGGTACATTTTGATGTGATATTTGTGATCAGCACCCAAAAATCTATAAGAAATACCCAACAGTGTTCAAGAAGCAAAAACTTTGTTGTGCAGTGTTATTTTCCTCCTGACTCTCAGTGAGTCTTCCCATCATACCTGTCAGTAGACGTCACTCATTGCGTGACACAACTGTCTAGTGATAATCATTGATTTTGAATCAATGATTACCCCACAAACGCAAGCCAAAGCTTTCCTGCTACTGCAGCTGAGTTTTGTTTTAATCAAATGTTTCATTTTATGCATATAAGTGCTTCATTAAACACGATTTGCTTAGCTGGCGACAAACAGACAGGTAATGTTCAGACTCCCCACATATACTGAGGTTGAACTTGCAGCTTGGGGAGGCCCTTAGTGGCTTCGATGGCCCTCTGCTTCTGTCGAGTCTTCATAGATCAAGAAACAGCTCTGTATTTTGTACACTTTTTTATGATTTTCATCATTTGTAATGGCTCCAAATTATGGGTTTGCATGAGGACAAGTGATTAAAAAATTCAATTCCAATTAATCGCTTAGTTCAAATTTGTAATCTAAAGTCACTGTGTATTAATTGCAATTTGTCGTATTTCCTTCAAGAAATTAATATTTTTCTGTAAAGCAGACATACCTCAGTGATTATTTTCTAATACAAAACTGTTTTAAAATCAGTTGCCTATGTATATTAAATTACAGGTAAAATTCTGTTACAACGAATATCTTTACAACAAAATTTTCATTACAATGAAGTATTTTTCTGGTCCCGACAGTTTCCCCATATGACACGAGTCCATAGAAATCTTGTTACTATGAAGTACATTCAGCAGATACTTACATTACAACGAAGTTCACAAAAGACCTTGAAATCATCCAAAGAGGTTTTAGTGCTGTGGTCGCAGCTCAGTTGTGTACAATGATCCCCAAACAGAAACACTAAGTTTATTTTCTTTCTTTGAACTTTCCTTGCACTGTGTTGTTTTTTTTTTATTTTGCTGTTTTGTTTCCTGCGGTTTTCAGTGATACCTTTTGCTTATTGCTCGTCAACATTTGAAAGACATCCACTGGATTTTAACTCACTGTCACCCTCCTATAGAAATGGCAGACACGAAAAAACGATAACAGTTCATATTAGAAAAAAAAAACACTACATTTTTTCAGATCTCGATTGTGGCAAAAAGAAAAAAGACGTTACCAGTGAATTCAGAATATCGCCATCGACACTGTCAACTTTCTTGAAAGACCGAGCAAAAAAGAAGAAAAATCTCGGATTGCAAACGTATGTGAACTGCTGCATTTGAAGATGTCAAAAAAGACGTTGTTATGTGCTTCAGTGAGGATCGTTCAAGAAACATTCCTATTAATGTGGCACTCATTCAAGAAAATGTGAGGTTTCTAAACATTCTCGGGACCTCCCCCAACTAGATAGCACGCCGAAGACCGTCTCAAAGTGCGATCTCCACGTCTGTGGAAGACAGTTTATCAGTTGCCTGGGTAACAGCAGGTTCACAGGTATGCTGCGTCTATCCGCCAAAGTAAACAGAAAAAATCTCGATGGGTGATGCAAGGTTAGGAGCAGGTACATTGTAAATGCAGATAACAGGATTACTTGGTCACTGACCTGGCCACGACCCTGCCTGACCGCTGTGTCTGCTTATAGCAGAGTGGCAGATCATACAATAAATAAGTATGATGTTCCTGTTTCAAGATGAGTAAAGCTGGTTTTCATAAAGTACTGAGACTAAGTTTCATGTTTTGGGACTTATAGCACGACCCCAATCTTTTAGGATTTGCTTCTGTGGCGCTTCACTGCACAGCTGTGTGCCTACTGTTACCCTGCCCCAGCAACGGACAAACAATCTTCCACAG
The DNA here is from genome assembly GCF_016835505.1 of Polypterus senegalus. Lineage (NCBI taxonomy): Eukaryota > Metazoa > Chordata > Cladistia > Polypteriformes > Polypteridae > Polypterus > Polypterus senegalus. Next base: position 10,731 of record NW_024382341.1, read on the forward strand.
ATGCGGTAATTGTGATTCGGGTCGCACTTCAGCATGTCGTTCCTGTTGGGTGGGGAGTGAAGAAAAGGGTGATTCAGCTTCTGATTTATAGCTGTACTTCCCACAACATGCTTCCACATTTTAAATAATGTTTACGTTGAATTTCTCCCACCCAATTGCACACCAGTGCTTCAGTCATTGGATTTGGGAATCATTCGCACCCTGAAAGTGTATTATGGCAAGGAAATGCTGAGAAAAATTCTCATCAGCATAACTTGTAGGCAGGAGGAGATTAAAATTCATGCAAAAGAAGCTATTGAAATGATTGCAAATGCCTGGACGCAAGTTAAAGAAAGCACTACTGTATAGTAACAAACACAGAATCTCATTACAACAAAATATTTTTAGGTACAGTTACCTGTACAGTTTTGTGTAACAGAAAAAAATGAACAAACAGTGAAACACTAATCAGTCAATGGCTTAAGTAGAATTTTTATTTATTTTTAATTATGAGCCGCACAACAATGCAAATTAGTCGGCACTTTGATTGGTTATGTCAATAAGTCTTTAAAACAATATGAAAAAGAAAATTACAACATTATTGCGTTTCTGACTATTTACAGTGGGTACGGAAAGTATTCAGACCCCCTTCAATTTTTAACTCTGTTATATTGCAGCCATTTGCTAAAATCATTTAAATTAATTTTTTTCCTCATTAATGTACACACAGAACCCCATATTGACAGACAAAAAAAAATAATTTTTGAAATTGTTGCAGATTTATTAAAAAAGAAAAACTGAAATATCACATGGTCATTTCAGACCTTTTGCTGTGACACTCATATATTTAACTCTATTTAAGAAATGCTCTTCATTTCTTCTGATCATCCTTGAGATCACCTTCATTTGAGTCCAGCGGTGTTTGATTCTACTGATTGGACTTGATTAGGAAAGCCACACACCTGTCTATATAAGACCTTACAGCTCACAATGCATTTCAGAGCAAATGAGAATCATGAGGTCAAAGGAACTGCCTGAAGAGCTCAGAGACAGAATTGTGGCAAGGCACAGATCTGGCCAAGGTTGCAAAAAAATTTCTGCTGCACTTAAGGTAGAGCACAGTGGCCTCCAAAATTCTTAAATGGAAGACGTTTGGGACGACCAGAACCCTTCCTAGAGCTGGCCGTCCGGCCAAGCTGAGCTACCGGGGGAGAAGAGCCTTGGTGAGAGAGGTCAAGAAGAACCCAAAGATCACTTTGGCTGAGCTCCAGAGATGCAGTCAGGAGATGGGAGAAAGTTGTAGAAAGTCAGCCATCACTGCAGCCCTCCACCAGTCAGGGCTTTATGGCAGAGTGGTCTGTTGGAAGCCTCTCCTCAGTGCAAGACACATGACAGCCCGCATGGAGTTTGCTAAAAGACACCTGTAGGACTCTGAGGTGGTGAGAAATAAGATTCTCTGGTCTGATGAGACCAAGATAGAACTTTTTGGCCTTAATTCTAAGCGGTATGTGTGGAGACAACCAGGCACTGCTCATCACTTGTCCAATACAGTCCCCACAGTGAAGCATGGCGGTGGCAGCATCATGCTGTGGGGGTGTTTTTCAGCTGCAGGGACAGGACGACTGGTTGCAATCGAGGGAAAGATGAATGCGGCCAAGAACAGGGATATCCTGGACAAAAACCTTCTCCAGAGTGCTAAGGACCTCAGACTGGGCCGAAGGTTTACCTTCCAACAAGACAATGACCCTAAGTACACAGCTAAAATAACGAAGGAGTGGCTTCACAACAACTCTGTGAATGTTCTTGAATGGCCCAGCCAGAGCCCTGACTTAAACCCAATCGAGCATCTCTGGAGAGACCTAAAAATGGCTGTCCACCAATGTTTACCATCCAACCTGACAGAACTGGAGAGGATCTGCAAGGAGGAATGGCAGAGGATCCCCAAATCCAGGTGTGAAAAACTTGTTGCATCTTTCCCAAGAAGACTCATGGCTGTATTAGCTCAAAAGGGTGCTTCTACTAAATACTGAGCAAAGGGTCTGAATACTTAGGACCAGGTGATATTTCAGTTTTACTTTTTTAATAAATCTGCAACAATTTCAAAAATTATTTTTTTTTGTCTGTCAATATGGGGTGCTGTGTGTACATTAATGAGGGAAAAAATTAATTTAAATGATTTTAGCAAATGGCTGCAATATAACAAAAAGTGAAAAACTGAAGGGGGTCTGAATACTTTCTGTACCCACTGTATTTAGCCAGTTGCTTAGGCAAACAGTTTATTTCCATCATTCATTCCAGAGAGATGATATCACAGATACAAAAACAAATGTTCACAAGCGGCCAGTGGTGGGAAATGTTACTTAAATTCACTACATTTCAGGGCATTTCTTTTCCACACTTTTCTCGATGGGGGAAAAACAGAGAGTAGGATTAAAGTTTTACATCCACTGTATCTGTTGCTGCTGATTTAACTGATCGATTACTTAACTGCACTTCTCGGTTTGCTACCAGCACTATGCTTGGAGCTCACGATGGAGGGCACATCACTTCTCTAAGGACAGTATCTCACATCCCAGTCTGAATGGTGAGATTCAATTTTCGTCTCTCAGCAGCCTCGGCCGAGTTCTGCAAGCTTACTGCACGGAGCCCGTTGTCTGAAAGGCCGTAGCAGCATCCACAGATGGGTTGTCTGCAGTGTGTGAGTTGGTCTTTGGCTGACTGTGGAGATATCAGCTCAGGTGTTCTCTTCTGCATCGATGCCCAGTTCACTAGAGATGAGGTTAGGCTCCTCCACACAAACTGCCTTGGCCATTTTGGTTTCAGTTAGTCTGTTCAGCCTCCGACTCGAAAGACCATGTAAAAGAGGGTTTAATGGACCTCTGATAAATGTCCTAATTCACAGGGTTTGGCCAACAGAAAGCCGAGTGCAGGAGTCACCGTGAGATGACTGGAGATGACAGACAGGTGAATTTGAGGATTTTGTAATTTATTCAAAGCAACAAACAAGAAAGCACACTATAAGTAAATCAAGAGAGCGGAATGCAAAGTCTCTCAGGAACAGGAAACCCCTTTTGGCCGAGGGAATTATTTTACTAAACTTTCTTGTAATTATTATTATTATTTGACTGATGCCGAGGCAACTTAAAACATGTGAGACACAATTGCTTGCATTTCTTTTGTTTTTTCACTATTAGCATAAGCAGGTGAAGTGACCTCCTCCTGGTCACACACTATCAGAGCTTATCAGTCATAACAAATCAAATCCTTTTGAAATTCATTCTAAAACACGTCTTTGACAGGTTACCACTGCTAGTACCTTATGAAACCTCTCTGAAAATATTTTTCTGGGTGAGGAAAAAAATTCTGTTACTTTTACATAATAACAGTTCAGGAATTAACAATTTAACAACAAAATAAAAAGGGGGAACTTCAGAACATTTACATTTTTTGAGGTGGTACGCCAAGACAAAGGGGTTGATGCCCCTGATGTAGATCTTCTCCAACTAAGCCCACTTCTGAAGGTGGCACCCTATCTGAATTCTTTTGTGGCCCAGAAGACTCCGGTTTGTGAGACTCGTTGGCCACATCCAGTACAGCAATATGGCTTCTCGAGATTAATTCCTCCAAATTTTCTTGGTGTGTGTATGTGTGTAGCAAAGTGTATTCTGATTTTTAATTTGTTTTTTGTAGCTTTTAGTTATGAATTTCCCGAAAAGCAATTGTTTGTGTGTCCTTAGTTTCATACCAATTGAATTTTGTAGTACAAATAATAATTAATGTGACTCCCCACAGACTGCAGGCACCCTCAGACGATGGTGGATGCTGTACAAGTAAGTCTGCTCTCTCCAAGCCTTTTCTGATTGTTTTCTATTTATTTGACATGAATATTATTTGGTAATTCCCAAGTGTTAAATAACAAATGTGCAAACACGAGTTCATATATACAGTCTTTGTATGTTTTATTATCAAAAGCAAACAAATAAAAACAAAACTAAATTTTATAAAACAGCATTGCTTCTTTTAGTGCACTGCCACAGCGTTTTAATATAATTCAGCATGGTGTACAACATGACCATATGGATACTTTAGATTTTCATTTTTATTTTACATTTTATTTATTTTATATTAATAGTTTGTGTTATTAATAACTGATTTATTATTTCATAAGCATTGTCGAGAAGCGGTTTGTATGGCACCCTGTTTTTTTGTTTTTGGAAAGGTATGTTATTTTATTTTTTGTTATATAAAACTATATTATATAGCTGATTTATTATGTGAGGTTATGTATATTGTAAAGAGTTCTATTCTGATGAAACGGGTATAATACATTGTAAATAGTTTTATATGTAATACACAGGTTATGAAAACAGAGCTAGGCGCATGGTGGAGGATGTAGGGTTTGGTGAGAAGCGGTTTGTATGACACCCAGTTCTTTATTTTGTTTCTGAAAAAGGAAAAAGGATATAAACTTCTCATTGTCTTCTGTGTTGTCTTGTTTCTGACACAACAATAAGTAGGATGGATTCCAGTGAGTTACATGTGCTTACTGTCCAGGCTTAGTCAGGACAGTTCAGTTGTACTTCTCTCTGGTGTGAATTCTGGTGCGTCTCTGAAAAGAACTCCTCTGACAGATTTGTTTGGCACATTCCAATCAGCAATATGGCTTCTCTCAGAGATTAATTTGTCAACAATAGTTCAGTTTGCTTACTTTCAAGACAGGAGTAAACCTCACTCTCGAGTCCTTACGGGTGCTTGTTTTTCTGGACTGATTTTTGAACTGCTACCCTCTTTATTCTGTTGTGAACTCTAGTGTGTCTCTGAAGACTGCTCATTTCTGAAAACGGTTTACCACATTCAGTACAGCAATATGGCTTCTCTCCCGTGTGAACTCTAGAGTGGTTCTTTAGACTGGTCATTTGTGAAAACTGTTTACCACATTCAGAACAGCAATATGGCTTCTCTCCCGTGTGAACTGTAGTGTGGTCATTCAGACAGCTTATATGTGAAAACTGTTTACCACATTCATTACAGCAATACGGCTTCTCTCCTGTGTGAACTCTAATGTGGTCTTTCAGACCGAATATCCGTGAAAACTGTTTACCACATTCATTACAGCAATATGGCTTCTCTCCCGTGTGAACTCTATTGTGTCTCTGAAGATCGCCCATTTGTGAAAACTGTTTACCACATTCATTACAGCAATACGGCTTCTCTCCGGTGTGAACTCGAGTGTGTGTCTGAAGACTGCTCACATCTGAAAACTGTTTACCACATTCGTTACAGCAATACGGCTTCTCACCGGTGTGAACTCTAATGTGGCTCTTCAGATTGCTCATTTGTGAAAACTGTTTACCACATTCAGTACAGCAATATGACTTCTCTCCCGTGTGTACTCTAGTGTGGATCTGTTCAGCACTCCTGCCACAGAATTCTTTTCCAGATTCCAAACTGCACTGATCTTTATTTCCTGTACAAAGTTTAAAAGAAAAGGGGAAAAAATAACTTATTATCAATCCACTACCTCATTAACATTAACTCACATTAAATACATGATGGCTGAAATTAGGAACAACCTTTCATAAGCATAAGCAATTATAAGACTTTAGTTGCACTTGGAAAGCATAGTCAGTTTGTTAATTTTACATTTTCTATTACAACTACTTAGCAGGGTCACATGTATAAAACTTCCTTCTGCTCGGCAACATGTGTAAGCCATTTCTCACACAAAAGTTCGGATTTTAAAAACTAGAATTTGGTGTTTAAATTGGCTTAAAGTTACGGCAAGTTTTGAACATTTGTAAGTCCCATGCAGACTTTGTGTTAGCAACACCTGGTGGAAAAACGAACTGAACAGAAAATCTCATTTCATTGAACATTTCACATTCAGGCTACATAAGAAGTGAGTTTTGATAAATCACAATTATGACGACTTAATTATAAGCAGATATAGACTCTTTATTGTCATCCTCTTTGAAGTGTGTGCTGAACATGTGCCTTCATTACAGAGACCATCACGCAGAAATCACACAATCTCAGTTCTCTTACAGGTCTTAACAGCTGTGGGTTATTTGGTAATGGCGGCGGTACATTTAAGATGTTACAGAGATACATGCAATATCCTTACTGTCAGGATGTGCAAGTTATAATCAAAATGCAATCTGCAGTAACATCTTCTGTCATTAGCACTGGTGGTCTTCTTTGACTTATCTGTCCCTTTGTGATTACTGAACTCACCTGTGCATTCTTTCTTCTTATTGATATTCCACACAGTTAATTTAGGTCATCCTAATGTTTTACTGATGTCTCTAATGTTTTTATTATTGTTTTCCAGCATCATAATAGCTTCTTTGACTATCATTGGCACAGCTGTTGTCCTCATGTTGAAAAATGGCCACTACAAACTCCAAAGGGTAGAAGCAAGCCAAGGTTTCTTAGGCCTACAAGACTTCTTTTTCTTCTTCTTCTTTCAGCTGCTCCCATTAGGGGTCGCCACAGTGGATCATTTTCTTCAATATCTTTCTGTCCTCTGCATCTTGCTCGGTTACACCCATCACCACACATCCATAAACCTTCGCTTAGGCCATCCTCTTTTCCTCTTCCCTGGCCGCTCTATCCTTAGCATCCTTCTCCCAATATACCCAGCACCTCACTTCTGCACATGTCCAAACCAACACAATCTCGCCTCTCAGACTTTGTCTCCCAACCGTCCAACTTGAGCTGACGCTTTAATGTACTAATTTCTAATCCTATCCATCCTCGTCACACCCAGTGCAAATCTTAGCATCTTTAACTCTGTTACCTCCAGCTCTGTCTCCTGCTTTCTGGTCAGTGCCACCGACTCCAACCCATAAAACATTGCAGGTCTCACTACCGACCTGTAGACCTTCCCTTTCACTTATGCCGATACCTATCTATCACAAATTACTTCTGACACTCTTCTCCACCCATTCCACCCTGCCTGCACTCTCTTTTTCACCTCTCTTCCACAATCCCCATTACTCTGTACTGTTGATCCCAAGTATTTAAAGTCATCCACCTTCACCAACTCTACTACCAGCATCCTCACCATTCCACTGACCTCCCTCTCATTTACACACATGTATTCTGTCTTGTTCCTACTGACCTTCATTCCCCTCCTCTCTAGAGCCTCTCCACCTCTCCATGGTCTCCTCAACCAGCTCCCTACTATCGCTACAGATCACAATGTCATCAGCAAACATCATAGTCCACGGGGACTCCTGTCTAATCTCGTCTGTCAACCTGTCCATCACAATTACAAATAAGAATGGGCTCAGAGCCGACCCCTGATGTAATCCCACCTCCACGCTGAATGCATCAGTCACTCCTACCACAGACTTCACCACTGTCACACTTCCCTCGTACATATTCTGTACAACTCTTACACACTTCTCTGCCACTCCCAACTTGCTCATACAATACCAGAGCTCCTCTCGAGGCACCCTGTCATATGCTTTCTTCAGGTTCACAAAGACACAATGCAACTCCTTCTGGCCTTCTCTAAACTTCTCCATCAACATCCTCAGAGCAAACATTCCATAATCAAAGTCCCCAGGATTTGGGCACTCCAAGGAGATCAGCTTGAGATTACTTAGCGTGCTTTGATTCATGCGATTTCTCAAACATGTCTTGATCCTTTTAAGAACAGAAAACCCCCTTTCACATTCAGCTGTGGTCACTGGAATCACAATGCCCAATATAACGTAGTTTGGCTAAATTTGGAAACGACTGTGAGCTCTGATGTCATTGTCATTTTTAGTAAAATCTGTTTTGGACTGAAGTCTTTGTATTATTGACTTCTGATTATTTTTGATGCAACTGTCCATTCTTGCCTGCTACTTTCAAATTTGAAAATTGGAGGGCTACCACTTTGGAGTAATGATCAAAAAAGAATTTCAGCAGACTTACTTCAAATCGTGAGGTTCTGCATTGAAAACTTTTGAAAAGCTGAAAATAACTGGCATGTTAGGGAATCTTGAATCTAGGTGCTTGACAACTGTCTCTAGGTATTTATCATATATTACAGTTTTGAATGGCATTACATCACTCGGTGTATAAACAATTCAGAGATCTGACCATTCGTCTGCCAAACAATGATGAAGGCTTTGAAAATATTTCCCAGGAGTATATTTCAACTCCATGATGGACAATTTTGTGGGGAGCAAAATTGGCTCATTTTCATTAAGATTGACACCTTGCCTTTGCCCAGCCTTAGATAGTTTGGACAACAAAGGTAATACGCCTGAAAGCATCATCAGACAGGAAACAAAATTGTACGTTTTAATACATCTGCTTAATCCTTCAGCTGTGATGTCATTTCATTCAGTGGCCTCTCTTTCCAGCACAGCTATGACACTCATCGTACACTGTCGTAGTGACTGTACCGCAAAGTCATCAGACAGCCATCTTGTGTCACTGGCCATTTTCAGATCAATCTGGGGAATGTTCAGAGTATTTTGGATTTCTGTTTAAAAACAGCCATCCTAACTGAAGAATTTTGGAAGAAATAGAACAGCTGCCTTAAGATGTCATTCAGTTTTGTTAAATAAGGTACAGCAGCTGCTACTTGGGCACTTCAAGGGCCAATTGGCGGTTTACACAGTGGCAGGTTAACCAAAGTGCCAGATATTTTATCTTTAAGCAGTTTTGCCACACCTTTCTGTTTCCCAATCATAACAGCCACTCCATCTGACCCTAGTCCAACTAGATTAGCAGTTTTCAATCCTAGAGTGTCCAATGTCTCACTCTGTGTGTTGGTTATAGTCTCCGCTTTGCCATCAATCATATTGCAGGTTGATACAAAACTAATTCTGACCTCTTTAGCAACCTGGCAAACATATTTAATGTAAATAATTAATTGTTTTACAACTGAGATGTCTGTAGTTTCATCACACAGAATACTGAAAAAATGTTTAGCGTGTATATTTTTCAGTATGTTAGACTTTATTTCTGATGCTAAGACATCCAGCAGCTCTTGCATTATTCTTTCAGAGGTGTAATGTGCATTTTTACCAATATTGAAATGTTGTAAAAAGGAACAACCTATTTCTTTGCAGTGTTCCAACAGCTTTTCAAACAACGTTGTATGTGGCAACTCATTTCTTGCCAACCAATACATGGATCTTAAAGCTCCCACAAAGGCATCTCTCTGTAAGTTATTTAACAGATACAGATCTTTCAATTTGACCGATTCTAGTTTGCTCTAGTACACGCTTTTCCTAAAAGGTCAGTAGAAGACTCAATGTGTGTTTTACTTTTTCATGGTCCACCAAGCTTTCTTTTCAAATTCTTGTGCATTGCACATTTACCCAAAGTAACTCCATCCTTTGGGGGTGTTTGTTTGAATATTTCATGCACAATGTGCACCACATAACATTTTCTTTGACCATTAGCCAATCAAAATCTTTAAACCATTGTTTGTTTATGCCAGATAAGCAGTGCTTAGATTTATCAATTGGCAGACTGTGTGCTGAAGAGATTTCCTCTGATGGACCAGCCTCTGCAATGTCCTTGTCTGAAATTGCCACATCAGGAGTTGACGCTGCACCTTCATTAGTTTGTGGCATCTCATTTCTGGAATAACTGAGAAGTGTTGTTTTTTGAACACTTGTTTTACTCATATTGGTAAAACGTTTTGAAAAAATTAAAAATACCTATGAATAAGACTTTTGAGTGGGAAAGTGAGAGCCTGTTGGATATTCAATGCACACTTGCACTACTGACAGGGCAAGATCTGAACAAAAAAAGGAATGGCAGATGGGCCACTTTAACAAAACCCTCAGCAATTCAGTGTGACAAAAGTTTTGCTCAGGCCACAGTGTGTACTGCAAGGGTTTCTGCACACTTTTTGCAATATGGGATGTAGGTCCAAATATGAGCAAATATAGTAACGGCGGATGGGGTCACTTTAACAAAATCCTCAATATGAGCAAATATAAAAATGGTAGAGGGAGTCACTTTAACAGGAACAACAGTGAGGGCTACAAGGATTTTTGCACACACAACACACCTAATGCTTAAACAACTGTGTGTGTGTGTGTGTGTGTATGTATATATATATATATATATATATATATATATATATATATATATATATATATATATATATATATATATATATATATATATTAGAAATAATATTAGATAATATTAGAACAATCTAGACGAGAACAGGCCATTCAGCCCAACAAAGCTCCCCAGTCCTATCCACTTGTTTCCTCCAAGAAAACATCAAGTCGAGTTTTGAAAGTCCCTAACGTCTTACTGTCTACCACACTACTTGGTAGCTTATTCCAAGTGTCTATCGTTCTTTGTGTAAAGAAAAACTTCCTAATGTTTGTGCGAAATTTACCCTTAACAAGTTTCCAACTGTGTCCCCGTGTTCTTGATGAACTCATTTTAAAATACAAGTCTCGATCCACTGTACTAATTCCCTTCATAATTTTAAACACTTCAATCATGTCACCTCTTAATCTTCTTTTGCTTAAACTGTAAAGGCTCAGCTCTTTTAATCTTTCCTCATAATTCAACCCCTGTAGACCTGGAATCAGCCTAGTCGCTCTTCTCTGGACCTTTTCTAGTGCTGCTATGTCCTTTTGTAGCCTGGAGACCAAAACTGCACACAGTACTCAAGATGAGGCCTCACCAGTGCATTATAAAGGTTGAGCATAACCTCCTTGGACTTGTACTCCACAGATCGTGCTATATAACCTAACATTCTGTTAGCCTTCTTAATGGCTTCTGAACACTGTTGGGAAGTTGATAGCTTAGAGTCCACTATGACTCCTAAATCCTTCTCATAAGGTGTACTATCGATTTTCGACCGCCCATTGTGTATTCAAACCTAATATTTTTACTTCCTATGTGTAATACTTTACATTTACTGACATTAAATTTCATCTGCCACAAATCTGCCCAAGCCTGTATGCTATCCAAGTCCTTCTGTAATGATATAACGGATTCCAAATTATCTGCTAATCCACCTATCTTGGTATCATCTGCAAACTTAACCAGCTTGTTACTTATATTCCTATCTAAATCATTTATATATATTAAAAATAGCAGGCCCTAGCACTGACCCCTGTGGAACACCACTCTTAACATCGCCAGTTCTGATGAGGTTCCTCGCACCATCACCCTCTGCTTCCTGTGTCTGAGCCAATTCTGCACCCATCTAAAAACATCACCCTGAACTCCCACTTCTTTTAACTTGATGCCCAACCTCTCATGTGGCACCTTATCAAATGCTTTCTGAAAGTCCAGATAAATAATATCATAAGCTCCACTTTGATCGTATCCTTTTGTTGCCTCCTCATAGAATTCCAACATGTTAGTAAAACACGACCTCCCTCTTCTGAACCCATGCTGACTGTTCAGAATAACTCCTGTCCTTGCCATGTGTTGCTCAATCTTATCCTTAATAATTCCTTCCATTAATTTTCCTGTGATGCTTGTTAAGCTTACTGGCCTATAGTTGCTTGGATCTGCCCTGTCACCCTTTTTATATAATGGGATGATATTTGCCATTTTCCAGTCCTTTGGAATCTCTCCAGTGTGCAGTGACTTCCTAAAAATATGTGTCAAGGGTTTATATATGTACTCACTAGCCTCCTTAAGAACACGAGGATAAATATTATCTGGGCCTGGTGATTTGTTTGATTTCATCTTATTTAATCTGAGCAGCACTTCTCCCTCTACAATTTCCAAATCCCTCAGTACCTCCTTAGTAGTTGTTTACCTCTGGAGGTTATCCACTTGCTCACTTGTAAACACCTCAGAAAAATGTAAGTTTAGGCATCTGCTATTTCATTGTCTGTATCTTTTAATTCCCTTTACTATTCCTGATGAACTTGACCTCCTCCTTAACTGTTCTTTTACTACTAAAATACTGAAAGAATCTCTTGGGGTCTTCTTTCGCCTTATCTGCTATATTCCTCTCCAACTGTCTTTTAGCCTCTCTGATATCCTTCTTAATGGTTGCCCTCATGTTCTCAAACTCTCTACGATTCTCTTTGCAGTCATTAGTCTTATATGCCTTATACAGCAGTTTTTTCCTTTGCAACTTCTTTTTTAAATCTTTATTAATCCATCGTGGAGTTTTTTAGTTTCCTATTACTTCCAAATTTAGGTATGTATCTGTCCTGCATTACATGTAAAACATTTTTAAACCTGTTCCACTGCTCCTCGACTGTCTCCACATTTAAAAGCTTATCCCAGTCTATCCTACTTAGACTTTTTGCATCTGCTCAAAATTAGCCCTACCAAAGTTCAACTTAACAATTTTAGTCTTTGCATCTGTACTCTTACAAAATACTGAGAATTGTATTACATTATGGTCACTTGACCCTAGTGGTTCAATCACCTCTACACCCTCAATTCTATCCTGATTATTACAGAATACTAAATCCAGACAGGCTTCACCCCTTGTTGGTGCTTTAACATGCTGTGTTAAAAACAGTCGCTGATTACTTCTAAAAACTCCTGCTCTTGTGCTCCTCCATCTGTAAGGTTATCCCAGTTAATATTTGGATAATTAAAGTCCCCATGACTATAATATCCCCTGTAAACTTGCCTTTTGATATTACTAAAAGATGTGTGTTGAAATTACTGTCTGAATTGGGTGGTCTATAACACACTCCTAAAATGAGACCTTTTTCCCTAATATTTTCCAGGCGAAGCCACATGTCCTCACTAAGATGGGGCTCATCATCCAACTGAAGATGACTTACATTTAAATTCCTGTTTGGCATAAACAGCAACCCCACCTCCTTTTCTGTTCTGTCTATCCTTCCTAAAAAAATGTGTATCCCTCTATGTTACACTCATCCCCATCTTTGTTATTTAGCCAGGTTTCCGTGTATATATATATATATATATGTATATATATATATATATATATATATATATATATATATATATATATATATATATATATATGTATATATGTATATATATACACGGAAACCTGTACACCAGTAACGCACTGCATGATAACGTGCAGTGAATACACTTGACTTGAGCATTCCTAGTTTTCCTCTTTCTTTGTCTCTGTTTACCATTCGTTTGCTGAGAGGTCAATGCGCTTGCTGTTTCCTGAGCAGCCCTTCTTTTCTCCACCCTAGCAGCCTGCTGCTTCTCTTCTTTTCGCATTAAAACTGATTAAGTTAGTTTTTGTTGTTTGTTGCAATTACTTAGTAAGTTTTCTTTAATTTTTCACTTAAGCTGGCACTAAAGTCTTCAATCTAACTCAAGAATGATTAGCGAAGGTGGTAGGGAATGAGAACGGCGCCCATACGCATATACAGCATATATTGGTTTGCTATGTACTGAACAAGAACACAGACTGCACTGACACTGAGGACAGAGATGTCACTTCCTGACGCCCTTTTTCTGATATCTGACAGGTTGTTTTTTTTTTTAATTTTATCAGTCCTCTTCTTGCCCGTCCACCTCCACATCCTTTATGCTTGTGAACTGCGGCTACATCTCCACTATTAGCATGTACAGCCCCCTCTCGCCAATACTCCTTGCTGCTGTATTAAGCTGCTACGCCCCCGCTATTACCATGTACAGCCCCCTCGAAAAAAGCCCACCTCCCCATACTCTTTGCTTGTGAATTCCGCTGCGTATCGTCCCCGCTATTAGCTTGTTAAGCATTGAGTGATCAGCAATACTGTATCCCACTCTGCTCCTCTCCCACTTGTGATCCTGCTTCTAAAGTATTTGCCCACCTGCCCGCTCATCCCTTGCCATCACTGCAGATCATTAATCTGCCTGTGCAATGTCATGCAAGATGACAGCCGGGTGGAGCGCCCAGCTAAAAGACGCTAGGGAGAACATGGAGTACACTTCTCCACTCCTCTGGCATTCTCTCACTTTCCAAATTCTATTAAACAATCTGGTTAAAAACTCCACTGCCATCTCTCCTAAACACCTCCATGTTTCCATAGGTATGTCATCTGGACCAACGGCCTTTCCAATTTTCATCCTCTTTATAGCTGTCCTTACTTCCTCCTTGCTAATCCGTTGCACTTCCTGATTCACTATCTCCACATCATCCAACCTCTTCTCTCTCATTCTCTTCATTCATCAGCCTCTCAAAGTACTCTATCTGCTCAACACACTCTCCTCACTTGTGAGTACATTTCCTTCTTTATCCTTTATCACCCTAACC
>NW_024382342.1:0-13053 GCF_016835505.1 Polypterus senegalus
TTGGCCTAAGCATTTGCATACAAAAGTTTTTGTGATGAGTGAGAAAGGGCTTCTTTCTCATCTCCTCCCATACAGATTTTCCCCGCAAATTGCGCTGAATTGTAGAAGATGTACAGATACACCTTCTGCAGCAAGATGTTCTTGCAGGTTTTTGGGAGGTGATCTGTGGGTTGTCTGTAACCATTCTCACAACCCCGCGCATATACCGCTCCTGTATTTTTCCTGGCCTGCCACACCTGGGTTTAACAAAACCCTCCCTTTGGCCTTCCATTTCTGGTTACATTCCTTACACTTAACTAAACAGTTTAAACCACTGAGATAGCTTTTTGTAGCCTTTCCCAAACCATGAGACTGAACAATTTTTTTTTATAAGATTTTTTGAGAGTTGCTTTGAGGATCCATGTTGTCACTTTCAGAGGATAGTAAATGGAAGCACAACTTGCAATTGACCACCTTAAATACCTTTTCATGATTGGACACCTGCCTATGAAGTTCAAGGCATAGATTAATAAAACCAATTTGGTATTGCAAGTACATTTTGAGCAGTTACATGCATTCAAATCACAAAATTAAAAAGGTACCAAATTTTGCACAGCCAAATTTACATTTGATTTAATTTCATACAACTAAATACTGCTTCACTAAAAATCTTTGTTGAAAAACCCAGTACTCAGATGTTCTAAGAAATGAAACACATACCACTGTTATTTTTTTGTTGAAAGTAGATTATTGTAAGCTAGGGGGGTTCCTAAATTTTTTCATATGACTGTTTATATATATATATATATATATATATATATATATATATATATATATATTAAATATATATTTGGCCCCCCCGTAGCATCGCGTAAGAATAGAAACTGAAAGGTGAGAAAGGAATTCAGAAATCAAGAAGAAATAAAAACCTCTTGAAAGATGCAGTTGTGAATAGGTGTTTTGGTGGGGCGAAGATAATGAGTTGAAGGACTAACCCTGAAAAAGCCATGTACAAACTGACCGTGGCTGAAGACTGGTTGTTAGAATTATTGTAAGTGAAGTGTGTTTATTGAAAGTAAATATAATCAATAACAACCCAAAAAGATGTCAGAATGTCTCTAGTAATTCCTGCAGCTTAATCCAAAAGACTAGACTACAATACCAGGTCTGTGCTCCGGTCTTTGGGTATCTGTTATAATATGTTTTTATAATATTACTTTAATGTCACTATCTCATGCACACTGTTATATAGGCAGACCCCAGTATGGTACTAGGGCTCAGCATTTAGAATTGCCAACCAAGCATTGGATTAGATAGCCAAAGACAGCTGGGGATTGTATAGTCAGCCAAAAGACAGAATAGTATACTTCTGTCCTCTGTCAGCACAAAAATCTTCTTTCCTTGTTGGGAGAATGACAACTGCAAGTAGGCATTGTGCTATTCCTGTATTTTGAAAGGTGGAGATGAACCTTTCCTGTCCTTGTTTGGAGACAGAGAGGACCAGCACATGGATTAGACAGATATATAACAATGGACCTAATGCCAATACACTTTAGCTGTCGGCGGAAGATTATGTCCTCCGTCCAGAAAATCCTTTCAGCATGGTGACGAAGATGGCAGACTGCGTAGATCAAGACTCCCACCTTGATAACGTCTGTCATAAGCTTCCCGTCTGTAACCGTAAAAAAAGCGGCAGTAAAGTAAGCTAAAGATATATCTATTTGCTCATGGATGTTTGTACGCCGTAATCGTGATGGGAGGGATATACGCTTTTCTGTCATGTTTATATATTTTTCGGTTACTTAACATGCGCAATTTCAAAAGAACAGTGCTAATGCCTCCTAAGGAAACAGTATCCGACAGTGCATGTAGAATTTCTGGCCATGCAGGATTACATTGAAACTGATAAATAAATGAGGCTGTCCAAATTTACATACTTGTGCCATGGCATCCTGATAGTTTTGTTGCATGTATCTTGGACTATCTGGAAATGTGGATGGTAATATGATCCTTTTACGTTGTTATTTTCAGCGTTTGCTTGCAGTGCGTCTGACAGTCCTTTGTATTGTTCCACACGCAAATCTTGTTGATCTAATCTGAGATAGTTAGAGATAGCGCCTCTGTTTCAACATACGCATCTACAACGTACTGTTGGAATAGTTTGCCGCTGGAGTGCAAAATACTAAATGTTTCCTCATTGCTAATTTGGTATGCGTAAAATTGTCTTTGAGTAAATCTTCTTCGGCTTGGTGGTTTTTTATCGGGAACATGTTGTAAATCTTTGTGCCAGCCAATATCTCCGTAAGGGAATAAAGTGGGTAAACCATAGGATCGCAATTCATATTGAGTGTGGAAATCTGTTTACAGGAGTTGCCTATGGGACAGATGCAAAAGTCCCTTTCGGCAGGCAGTTCGCCATCTTCTCCGGCAAAATCGCTGCAACATTGGTGGACATGTCGGGCCATTGTATCGTTGTAAATCCTGCCTAGGGTTTTCCTCGAAAACATTCGTACAGATGCTTTTGGATTGGACTTGAGCGATTTCATGCATGTGTTTGTATGGTTTCGCGAAGGGTTTGATGGTTCTGAGCATGGAATCTAGCTGAAAAGTAAATTTCGCTGCATGTAGAGTTTGCTTTATTTTGTAAGCATACTTGAGAGCTTGTGAGAAATGCCATGTCACCTGCGTATGGGCGACCATTTTTGAAGAGGAGCGCTGGTAGCATGGGGAGAGGGCTTGGAAGAGGACAAATAGGAATCCAGAAATGCCGTGTTGGCTGCGTGTGGGCGGGACCTGTTTTGAGGTGGAAGCAGGACGATGGTCCTAGCTTCCTAGCTCTGATGGTATGAATCAGGGTTTTGTATACAAAGGTTTTCCTTGTTCCTGCAGGACCATCAAAGAAGAAGCATGTTTGTCGTGGATGGGAATGCTGTATGCAGGGGTGTAAACTTGTGTTTGGTTGAGTTATGGGGATGGCACATGAGCAGGCAGTGCGCATGCCTCGGAGCGAGGGTGGGACGGGAGGAGGGCTAGAGTTGTAGGCGGGGCTCTGTCGTACATATCCTCACGTGGGGAGTGTTAGAGTTGGCGGGTGGGATCTCTCGTGCGTATCCCATGGTCGGCGACTTAGTCAATTATGTATGTATGTATGTATGTATATATATATATATATATATATTTAAGCAATAAATCAACACATAAGCACTAGGTTGTGGTAAAGTTGTATTACATTGTATTGTATTGATACAAATGAAAAAATAGACACTAAAACTAACAGCTTCGAGTGTCAAAAAAATGCACAGTTGTATGGTTAAATCTTACTTGCATATCTGACCAGCATGTAACATGCCACCAGGCTTTGCATCATGATCAGCAAGTATTACTAGTACAATATTTAAAAAGAGCAGTAAGATATGTTTCAGAACTTTGGTGCACTGAAGACATATCTAGTGACATCAGCAAAAGGTCTTAAGTGGCTAAAAAGCACTCAAAACTATTCCTGGCCTTGACAGCTAAAGTCTGCAGTTTGTCTTTCTGACTTTGTTAAATAACTTTACCTGCACATAAGGCAATGAACACCAGCATACTAAATGGAAAACATAAAAACAAAATTATAAAAATGTGCCAGAACATCCCAAAAAACTGTGGAAATATACCAAATTGACTTAATATACCTGAACACTAATAATCTTATGCATGGTCTTGGATATTGTAGATACATGAACATTATGTATTGTTTCAGCCACTGACTTATACAACTAATTCAGAATCAAAAAATAGTTGGAATAATTTGAAATTGTTTCACTAAAAAGTACTCCTGTTGTCAGGCAACTAATGTTATAAATATTGCAAGATCCATTCAGCGTATTTATTTTTCCATAGCACAAGAATATCCATCCATCCATCCATTATCCAACCCGCTATATCGTAACTACAGGGTCATGGGGGTCTGCTGGAGCGAAACCCAGCCAACACAGGGCGCAAGGCAGGAAACAAACCCCGGGCAGGGCGCCAGCCCACCGCAGGCACAAGAATATTGTTTAAGAAAAGATTCTGTTAATCAAGAATTATTTCATTCAGGCTTATTTGTTAGTTCATTTATCTTGCGATGCACTTTTTCACATTATTAGTGCCTGAAATTGGGGTCATAAGATGTTTTTTTGGGTTTGGGATAGTCATACACCCTCACCCAGGTGACTCAGCTGGGGTTGATTGAGCCCAATATTTGTCCAGCCAGCACCTGACAGGAATTTAATGTCCCTGTAAAGAGAGAAAGTTCCCTTAGAAATCTCAACAATCCATTTCTGCTAGAAGAAACAGTACATGCCAACCTTGCCTCAATTTCCAGTTCCTTGTATACAGTACTCCTTGTTTACCCCCTCCATTTGGTCTTCTCAGGGAATCATCACCTTCAATAGAACCATATATCTGCTGTTTTAGATATCATGACCATAACTGGCCAAAATCTGGTCACTGAAGTGGAATCTAGGAACTTGGGTTGCTTCCTTAGGCCAAACTTCAGAGACCAGTCTCATCCTGTCATGAGAACTTGTAGGATACATTTGTATCCAGCCACTGATAATGCTGCCGCTGTCAGATCATCCATAAATGCTTTAATGGGAGACTGTTATACATCAGATTTAGCCAGTGGGCCCCCACACTCCTCTTCTGCTGACTTGACGAATATATTCATTGCCAAGGTTAACAAGATCCCTGAAATACCGATGATCCTCTTCTCCAGCGTTGCAATTCTGATGTTGGTTCAGAGGTAGTTTTCAGGCTGAAGCCGTTTTAATAATTTAGAATGACTTTCTGAATTTATCTTAGACATGGTTTCTGAGCAAATACAATTTCTATCTGCTTGTGGAGGCTCGACTCATAATGCTTTTGTGAGGTTCTGCCACGTGACAAGAAGGTCCCCAGTGTTTTCCCATGCTTCTCTGACTATCTGTGTCACCACCTCGTGTCTTCAATACCTCCTGGCAATCCACAAAATCTACACTTCTGCACTAAGGTGCTGATATAATCATTTATCTGGATATACTCCATCAGTTGTCATAACAATGCTGAAAAATATTTTGCCTTCTACACCAAAGGGCAGATGATCTTGAATGGTTCCATGTTACTAGTTCTCCTTTGGAATTCATACATACTCTGCAAATCTCCACCTCTGAGCTAAATATATAGTCTTCCAAATCACCTTGAGGATCCTCCACCGTCAGTAGAAGCATTTGGGACACCTCTTGTATACCTAGTAGGGGACTACACATGGGCCAGAGGTGGATTCTGGTGGTGTTTTCAATGTCTTACTGCACCCCAGCTCCTGCTCTCTTGTTCTGTGACTAAAGGCATTATGGAAATATTGCCATGTCCCTTCTTTAGAATTGGCAAGGTGTGTCTCTCACCTATGTAGTCAATTGGTGAATATAAAGGATTTGCAATGTGGGCTGTTCATTTCCTAACCCTCTCTTCTTCCTCCTCCTTTTCCACAAAATGCCGCAGTGAAACAAGGCCTTGTCCTCCTTCCTTCCCCTCTTCCTACTGCTGTCTTAGAGATGTCAACTCCTGGCTTTAATTGGTTAATCTTAACTTACAGACAGTTTGGTGCCCAGTGGCTCTGGGCCTATGCCTGTACTCAGTACAAAACCTCACAGTAGCAATGCTGTTTCTGTTAATATAAATCGTCAGTTTCCATTTCTTCAATAAATCAGCATTTCCTTTGAATGTGCACATGCTAAAATTTCATATTAATATGTTTAGCAGTACATCCATATTGCAAATATGAAAGAGGGGTTAACTTTGATTTCATAATTTTTTCAGAAGAATTTTTAAAGTTGCAATACTAAAGTGAACAGTCTATAGTTGAAATCCAGTTAAAATTGTTTTCCAAAATTTGACTTTCTGACTTAATTTGTTTAGAGCCCAAATAAAAAGAGACTTTTTCATAGAACATAAGTCCTCTTATTTATTCTTTCCTTTGTTTTTGGTAGGTTAAAGAAAAAAGATCATCGACATGGCTAGAATGTATAAACTTTAAACAGGTTTAAAACATGAGAAGAATTAAAATTTGGTTCCTGGAACTTTCAGGCATCAGTGCTAACTGCTGTGCCATCCTGTCATCCTTTTACATTGGTGAGCTTTTGTTAAATATTCTTTCGTGCAGGAATATCAAGTGGCTAAAGTAAAGGATGGACAGGAAATTTTCAACTGTACATGTTACCATGGGTACTGTAAAATTACGTACCATTATTTTTGCCATGAATATTGTATGATGAATATATTAGGGTTTACTTCAGAATTTAAGGCCGCCCTATGTTGGTCACTTCTTGTTTTTGTTTTTGTGTTGCCATAGGCATCAGGATAATATTTGTTACATCCACATGAGGGAGTAAAGAGCTATAACCAAATAAAAGTAAATCTTACTTGAAAAAAATGCATATGCTTGTGAGATGAGAAAATTATGCCAACCTTAGAGAAGTCCAGTTGAAAGCCACCTCTGTTATCTCATCACATCCTTTCCATTCTTATTATACCGTACAAGAGGGTCTAGAATTGGATTTGAAATCTCTAATGGAGAATAACAATTGAGTTCAATGTAACTGCTTACAAAGTCTAAGCAATCACAATCACACACAAACTATTAATGCCTGCTTGCAAGTATTAGCATGTGCATCAATAATGCACTACATTTGATTAATATATAGCTTTACAGATCTGTGCCTGCCAAACACAGGGAATGTGGTAACTCCACTCTGTAGACTCAAGACAGCAGGTATAACCACTAATCACTCAGCTAAAAGGCACTAGGGTTTTTATTCCCTCAAGCCTAATGCTAACTGAATAGACTCATAATCCTGTAAAGAATAAAGGATGTGATTTTTGAAAACAGTTATCAATTTTATATATACTTTAACTGTACCAAATTAAAATTTCCCTGTTTGTGTAGAAGAGAGGGGTGGTCATTTATGTAGGAAGACTGAAGCAAAGTAAACATGGTAGAATCAAAATCCTCTAATCAATGTTTTGACAAAGTGCCTTTACTCAGCTACATAGCTATCCAAGAATTTTTGCCTCTTATGTGCTTGACATGCTTGATTTTGAGGGTCACATTTGGGTGTGAAACTGCCCCTCTTCATGCTTGCCGCATCATTCATGTATTTACTGAAGTATCTGAAAAATAAAAATCAACCTCATCTTCATCTTTAATGTCAGTGTTTTCAACTAGTGCCCACTGATACACTTATCTCAAGTTGGAATTAAACTTCAAGCGTGTGAGTAATCCACTGAAAGTGAGTTGTCATTTGGCTAGTAGGATATTACTAGTTCTGTTACCCAGCTTCATTTGGGAAATTCAGTTATAGTGCCGTCAGTTAATCAGATGTATCAGAAGTTCTATGTTATTAACAGTATACAATATTTGTAAGACATTCCTTCCATATATCAGTTCTTGCTTTTCCTAGTGACTGGCCTTGGCTTTGTTGATGGTCACTGCTGAACACAAATTTTCAGGATATTGTGTTCTTTTGATATTCTTTTGAACTGAAAAAGGTAATTAGTAAGAATAATAGGAATTTTGGGTGTAAACATAATTTCACCCTGTAGTCCATCCTGTGAAAAAGGTAGCTACAATTCAATTTGAATGTAACACTTTAATCTGTAATCTTGTTACAAAATTTTGGAGGGTTTAGACCAAAGAAGATAACAAGTTGAAACTGGCCTAGATTACTTCAGAGAATGTAGGTTTGACAACATGTATCGGTCCAACCTGCTCTGTAGCTCCACCTCTGTGGCTAACAATGTACCCTTGGATACAACCATTAGGGCCTTGTTTGCTGATTGTTCCCTTCCCCTCCCCTTTTTACAGGGGAAGGGATGTTGGAATCACTGCCTCCCTCTGCTTACTAGCAGAACCCACCTCCACTCCTTCTTGTCTATAACTCTGAAACAAGCAGACCATCTATCACCTTTACTGAAGACCTAATCATGAGAGAAATACGCAGACTTCATTCTGCCAAAGTGGTGGGCCCTGATGGCATCAGCCCATGGGTGCTTAAGATATGCGCCTCACAGCTGTTTGGAGTATTTCTAAGGATTTTCAACATGAGCCTGAGTATTCAAAATGCACCAGTTTTGTGGAAAACATCTTGTCTGATTCCTGTACCAATTAAAGAACATGCTAGTGCCCCGTCTGACTACAGGCCAATGGCAATCACCATACATATAATGAAAGTTTTGAGAGGCTGATCCTGGAAATACTTTACACCCTGGTTAGATTTGCATTGGATCTCCTCCCATTTGCTTAGCAGGAGAGGATTGGTTGAAGAAGCCATCATCTACCTGCTGCACCATGCTAACAGTCACCTAAATAAGCCAGGAGGAATGTTTAGGATTATGTTCTTGATTTCGCATGTGCTTTTAACACAATCAAGCCAGCCATACTGGGCAGTAAGCTGTCTGCAATGCAAGTGAATGCTGTCTTAGTTTTGTGGATCATGGACTATCTGACAGGAAGGCCACAGTGTGTGTGTGGCTGTAGGGCTGCGTGTCTGACACTTTGCAATGTAGTACTAGGAACAGTTCTGTCACCATTGTACACTACAGACTTCCTTGAGGGCTGCCATCTGCAGAACTTCTCTGATGATTCTGCAATAGTGGGAAGTATTAAGCACAGTCAAGAGATGAAATATAGAATAGTGGACAGTTTTGTTAACTGGTGTGAGCTGAACCAGCTGCAGGTCAACACCAGTAAAACTAAAGAACCTGGTGGTGGATTTGAGAAGAACATGATCTCCTATTACTCCTCTGTCTATTAGGGCCATGGAAGTGGAGATCATTCAGGACTGCAAGTACCTGGGGGTGTATTTGAATAAGTTAGACTGGTTTAAAAATTCACTGGCCATATTTAACAATGGTCAAAGCAGGTTGTATTTCCTACGCAGACTCAGATCCTTTAGGGTCTGCAATACTCTGCGTGGTCGCCAGTGACATTTTTTACTCTGTGGCATGCTGAGTGGGGCAGATTTTAAAAGGCTTCACAAACTAATTCAGATGGTTGGCTCTGTGGTAGGAGAGAAACTGGACAGCTTGGAAACTGTGGCAGATTGGAGAATGTTGTCTAGACTTCAGTCCATTATTGAAAATGCTAATCACCCACTTCATAGTGTTTTGGTTGGGCAGAGGAGTGTTTTTAGCAGTAAACTGACTAGCATGAAGTGTTTCACTGAATGTCACAGAAAATCTTTCCTCCCCACAGACATCAGACTCAATAAATCATCTTCAGGTCATTCATCCACACAATAATCTATCCCCTTTAGCCTTAATGGATCTTGCAGTACATTTTTCAACTACTTAGATATGCAATAATTCTGTTCTTCTGTGGAAAACTGTTTTTGGTTCTCAGAATGCTTTTCTTATATGTGCAATATTATTATGTAAAATAATTTGTGCTCATTGTGCTATTAGTGTTTAGTAAGCTAGGAATTTTGTAAGAGACATATATGTATAATATTAATTATATTTAATTCACCACATTCCTGTAGAGCTTAGTGAATGAGGAATTTATTACAGTTTATTTTGACATTAATGTTCTATTTTACATGAAATGCTTTTTTTATATGTGCTGTTCGTGTTACTTGTGCCTTTGTCTATCTGGAAAGTTCTAAGATAAGTAATTTCCTTTGGAATTATTAGAGTTTTTCTGATTCTGATTCTGGTTGTAGAACTGAAATAAACCCCAAAATAATTATCGAAGTTGAAAATGAAGGAAAGTAAAAATAAGATACAGCAAATGCAAATATAATATTGTAATGCACACTGCATACGTATCACACAATGATGGTTTTAGTTTTGTTCATTCATGAATTTGTTTTATAGTTTATCATCAGATGAATGTTCACCTGGTGGGGTCGGAAAGGAGAGTATAATACTATTCTTTTAAAGTTTGCTTTTATTGTTTTTTTAATATGGCTTTAACTCGAAAGCCACAGCCATACAATAAAGTTTTACCACTAAATCACGTTTAACTTTCATCTATTATAAACAACAGTGACATTTACAGGCTGCACATTTACAAAGCCCATGCAATGAATTAAATGTTTAAGGATTGTACAGAAATGAATAGGTGAAAAGAAATAATATTGTGAACTACAGTACATATAGCCCACCCTCTATCTGCTCTGCCGTGGGAGACCTGTTAACTGAGCTGCACTAGTGTTTAAGATGAACAAGGGATGCCTGTGCTCTGAGCTTGACTTGGACCAAGAACAACTCTTCTCTCTACGTTTCCCTTCCTCCATTTTGTGGCAAAAGCAACACCTGCACCTGAGCTTGCTAACCACATCTTCTGTGAGCTTTGCTGAACGTTCCTTCTTCTCACTCTCCACACCACACATGATCTCATCTATTTGTCTTATCCAGAAGATGTCTCCTCTGCAGTTGTGTGTCTACCCTACTGTAATCAGTTCCACTCTTCATGTACCCCACTCCCTCGCTTCTGCTGCAGCCTTCATTTGCATAAACTGGAAAGTCCAAACATCTGGATGGCATTGTTTTCTCTCTGCAATTCCTTCTCAGTGGAGCTGGACAAATGAGGCAGTGCATTAGCATTGCCTGTTCACTACATTCTTATCACTGGCAAATATCAACAAAAAGAAAAGAGTCAGCTATGTTTCCGTTTACTGTAATGTCATCAAATTTCAATAAAATCAAGTCAAAGCATTTTTAGATTTTAGAATTTACACCTGGATATTGATATATTGAAATTTCCTTCCGTGAGGATACATACCACCCTAGATGTACAATTCTGCAAAATTTAAGTTTTTCAGCTAAATAGCAAATAGTGGTTGTGTTGACTAGTGTGTGAGTTATTCAGTCAATTAGTCAACATTGTATTTTGTATATAGATTTATGCTATGTAAAATAACGATTGATAACTGAGGCATTACTGTAAACACTGGCAAATCTAAATTAGTGCAATTCATGACACAAGTAATTTTTAGGTGAGTGAATTGGATTCACATACAGTAAGTGCCGGTATCTCTATTTAAGTCTGATTTCTGGAGTTTCGAACATGGAGATGTATTTACATTAGATCAAAGAGTTAGGGTGGGGTGTTTGGAGTCGAACATATTTGTATATGTACATGTAATTTCTGCGGGATGTGTTGGTAAGTGATGAATTATGTGCTATGACTGCAATTGCACAGCTGCCAAAAATGGAGAAGTGCGGTACTCTACACTGGCTTGTATAGGCCCACTTCAAGCCCTGGAATATACAGTAAGTGTTGTTTCTTACACAGTCTTTACCAAAGTTTTGTACTGCATTAAGAAATAAAATTGTTTGTCTGTTAAGACATATGTAATTATGTATTGTAAGACTGAACAGCATTAGAGTATTCCATAAAATAACCAAAAATGTCTAGGCTAAGTTTTTCTGCATAACAACTACAAAGCGCTGTAATTTCACAAACAAATGTCCAGCCATCCATCCATTATCCAACCCACTATATCTTAACTACAGGGTCACTGGGGTCTGCTAGAGCCAAACCCCAGCCAACACAGGGCGCAAGGCAGGAAACAAACCCTAGGCAGGGCGCCATCCCACCAGAGGCACACACACACACATCCACACAAGCACACACTAGGGACAATTTAGGATCACCAATTCACCTAACCTGCATGTCTTTGGACTGTGGGAGGAAACCCATGCAGACACGGGGAGAATATGCAAATTCCACGCAGGGAGGACCCGTGAAGCGAACCTGGGTCTCTAACTGCAAGCAACAGCCTACCACTGTCCGCCCACACAAATGTTTCTCTGGCAATATGTAAACAGAGCAGAGTTTTCAAAACTTATATTTCAGGAAAGTTAATAAAATAAAATAAAATGGTATGTTTTGTCTTTTATCCTTTGGTACATGCATATTAAAATAGTTAAATGATACATTCTTAAAACTTTTCACAGACCATCCCAAATGTGGCATGCTGTGGCTCTTTTTAAAATTAGACTTAAGTCATGCTCAGTCTCTTACTAAAATATATAAATTCTGTGCTTTATTTGGTTGTTGCTTAAATCCATGTAGTATATAACAAAAGAGAACTGACTTTAGTCAGTGAACACATTTATGCAGGCTTTTGTTATATCATTATAGTTCTCAACTGTACATTTCAAAGCATAATTTCTTTTAGATGTCCTTGCCCACTCATGTAAGGACACATATCTATTCCGAAATAATGTCATTATATTTGGGCATCCTGGTGTGATTTGAACTCTGAGTTACCATCTGGAGGTCAAAGCTGTATAAGTTTAGTATGGAACCATACAATGTTATGTTCATCCCATCACACACAAAACACTAAACAATGGGTACTTAGGTGCCAATTCTTTTTTTTTTTCTTTTTTTTTGAAATTTTATTGCAGTCATTCCATACAAATCAATCAATTTTTACAAAAAGTAGGATTGAGAACAAGTAGACCACCCCTTAGAGAGACAGCATGCCAGCGAGTAAAACTTAAGGCTTGTAAACATACCTAAATTGATGAGTTTGATAAGCCAATAGAGATGGATGGAGAAGAAAAGAAATACAGAAATAATTGCTTCCTCTGTGCTTTAAGAGCTTATTCTAAAATATTACTGATTAGATCCTGCACGTTTTGAAAAAATCTGTACACATCCTCTAACTGAGTGTTTGATTTTTCCAATTTCATATAGTATAAAACATCGGTTTCCCACTGACTTAAAGAGAAGAGTTAGGATTCTTCCAGTTTAGCAAAAAAAGTCTGCGTGCCAAAAGTGTAGTGAATGCAACCAGTTTGTTTGTCCTTCTCCACTTTAAACCCATCTGGAAGAACCCCAAACACAGCTTTTAATGGGTTAGGAGGGATTGTGAGACCAAGGCCGTCGGAAAGGCTACATAATGTAATTGGTCAGAATGATGTAATGTAAAAATTGTGAGTGGATGATTCAGTTAATGATGATTGACATTTAGATTTCAGTGAAAAATGTGCCAATATAATTTGAGTTGAATAATTGTATGCTTTGAGCATTGGAGCCTGGAAATTTTGAATTTTATGAAC